>NC_048234.1:37801310-38050441 GCF_002007445.2 Ailuropoda melanoleuca
ATGACTGAAAAGGGAGAGGTCACGACCAGCACCATTGAAATTGCAAGGATTATTAGAAACTTTTATCAACAGCTATATGCCAAAAAACTAAACAATCTGGAAGAGATGGAGGCCTTCCTGGAAACCTATAAACTACCAAGACTGAAACAGGAAGAAATAGATTTCTTAAATAGGCCAATTAACTATGAAGAAATTGAGTCAGTGATAAACAACCTTCCAAATAATAAAACTCCAGGCCCAGACGGTTTTCCTGGGGAATTCTACCAAACATTCAAAGAAGAAATAATACCTATTCTCCTAAAGCTATTTCAAAAAATAGAAACAGAAGGAAAGCTACCAAACTCATTCTATGAGGCTAATATTACCTTGATCCCCAAACCAGGCAAAGACCCCCTCAAAAAGGAGAATTACAGACCGATTTCTCTAATGAATATGGATGCCAAAATCCTCAACAAGATCCTTGCTAATAGAATCCAACAGTACATTAAAAGGATTATCCATCATGACCAAGTGGGATTCATACCTGGGATGCAAGCATGGTTCAACACTCGCAAATCAATCAATGTGATACATCATATCAACAAGAAAAGACTCAAGAACCATATGATCCTCTCAATTGATGCAGAAAAAGCATTTGACAAAATACAGCATCCTTTCCTGATTAAAACCCTTCAGAGTGTAGGAATAGAGGGTACATTTCTCAATCTCATAAAAGCCATCTATGAAAAGCCTACTGCAAGCATTATTCTCAATGGGGAAAAGCTGGAAGCCTTTCCCTTAAGATCAGGAACACGACAAGGATGCCCACTCTCGCCACTATTATTCAACATAGTACTAGAAGTCCTTGCAACAGCAATCAGAAGACAAAAAGGGATCAAAGGTATCCAAATCGGCAAAGAAGAAGTCAAACTGTCTCTCTTTGCAGATGACATGATACTCTATATGGAAAACCCAAAGGAATCCACTCCCAAACTATTAGAAGTTATAGAACAATTCAGTAAGGTGGCAGGATACAAAATCAATGCCCAGAAATCAGTTGCATTTCTATACACGAATAACGAGACTGAAGAAAGAGAAATTAGGGAATCCATCCCATTTACAATAACACCAAAAACCATACGTTACCTTGGAATTAACTTAACCAGAGACGTAAAGGACCTATATCCTAGAAACTATAGATCACTTTTGAAAGATATTGAGGAAGACATAAAAAGATGGAAAAATATTCCATGCTCATGGATTGGAAGAATTAACATAGTTAAAATGTCCATACTACCCAGAGCAATCTACACTTTCAATGCTATCCCGATCAAAATACCGAGGACATTTTTCAAAGAACTGGAACAAATAGTCCTTAAATTTGTATGGAACCAGAAAAGGCCCCGAATCTCCAAGGAACTGTTGAAAAGGAAAAACAAAGCTGGGGGCATCACAATGCCGGATTTCGAGCTGTACTACAAAGCTGTGATCACAAAGACAGCATGGTACTGGCACAAAAACAGACACATCGACCAATGGAACAGAATAGAGAACCCAGAAATGGACCCTCGGCTCTTTGGGCAACTAATCTTTGATAAAGCAGGAAAAAACATCCGGTGGAAAAAAGACAGTCTCTTCAATAAATGGTGCTGGGAAAATTGGACAGCTACATGCAAAAGAATGAAACTTGACCACTCTCTCACACCATACACAAAAATAAACTCCAAATGGATGAAAGACCTCAATGTGAGACAGGAATCCATCAAAATTCTAGAGGAGAACATAGGCAACAACTTCTATGACATCGGCCAGAGCAACCTTTTTCACGACACATCGCCAAAGGCAAGAGAAATAAAAGATAAAATGAACTTATGGGACTTTATCAGGATAAAGAGCTTCTGCACAGCCAAGGAAACAGTCAAAAAAACTAAGAGACAGCCCACGGAATGGGAGAATATATTTGCAAAGGACACCACAGATAAAGGACTGGTATCCAAGATCTACAAAGAACTTCTCAAACTCAATACACGAGAAACAAATAAACAAATCATAAAATGGGCAGAAGATATGAACAGACACTTTTCCAATGAAGACATACAAATGGCTAACAGACACATGAAAAAATGTTCAAAATCATTAGCCATCAGGGAAATTCAAATCAAAACCACACTGAGATACCACCTTACGCCAGTTAGAATGGCAAAAATTGACAAGGCAAGAAACAACAATTGTTGGAGAGGATGTGGAGAAAGGGGATCCCTCCTACATTGTTGGTGGGAATGCAAGTTGGTACAGCCACTCTGGAAAACAGTGTGGAGGTCCCTTCAAAAGTTAAAAATTGAACTACCCTATGATCCAGCCATTGCACTACTGGGTGTTTACCCCAACAATGCAGATGTAGTGAAGAGAAGGGCCATATGTACCCCAATGTTCATAGCAGCATTGTCCATAATAGCCAAATCGTGGAAGGAACCGAGATGCCCTTCAACAGATGACTGGATTAAGAAGTTGTGGTCTATATATTCAATGGAATATTGCAGCTATCAGAAAGAATGAGTTCTCAACATTTGCTGCAACATGGACGGCACTGGAGGAGATAATGCTAAGTGAAATAATTCAAGCACAGAAAGACAATTATCGTATGATTTCTCTCATCTATGGAACATAAGAACTAGGAAGATCGGTAGGGGAAGAAGGGGGGTAATCAGAAGGGGGAATGAAGCATGACAGACTATGGACTATGAGAAACAAACTGAGGGCTTCAGAGGGGAGGGAGGTGGGGGAATGGGATAGACTGGTGATGGGTAGTAAGATATTGCTCAGCTATCAGAAAGAATGAGTTCTCAACATAACTAATGAATCATGGAACTTTACATCAAAAACCAGGGATGTACTGTATGGTGACTAACATAATATAATAAAAAAACATTAAAATAAAAAAAAATTTCTATGCAACACTTCTCTACTAAAAACCCTCAAGTTATAAAATTTCATAGAAATTAGCAGAGTTATAAAAGTTAGACCAACAAGTTTTATAATTCTTTTGAATTCATAATAAATATTTATTTTAATAGGTTATTATTGTACTACCAAATTTATAGAGAAATGTACATAAAAATATATTTTTGAAGGATCAGAGTTTGAAATATTTGTCTTACACCATAAATGGATCATCTTGTGCATTGATTTGGTTCAGAATTCAGCAAATTAATATCTATGGTTTTTTTACTCACTCTTTTTATTACGGAACACTTTATTAAAACACAAGATAAATTCAGAGAATCATTTTATTCACATTTTTACTGAGAATTTCCCTACTAAAAAGAGGAAAGAAGTAGAAAACACCACCTGCTCAGCAGTTAATTTATCTGTCACCTTAAGATTCTCCTGGCAATCTTATAAGAGATCAGAAGAACAAACTATATCCCTAGTCTAATACTACTGAATGATTAAATCAGGCAAAATTTTGATACATAATGAAGCATTTGTTTATCTGAAAGGCTCCCTATCTCTTATGAAAAATAAGAAGCAAAAGAGATCATCTTCATAATACCTATTATGTTACACTTTACATGGGGGAGGAAGGGCCTTTACTTCTATCTGCTCATGTATTCTATAAGTCACAAATTTTTTTCAAAGTAAACATCTAGGATTTGAGACAGAGGAAAGCAATTTTGTAATCATAACAATATTACTCATATATAGAGATCTATCTATCTATCTACACGTAGTGAGTTATACTAATATGTGAGTCCTATGCCCTAACTAAGGGCAGTTACACTTAGAAGTGATTATGGGCAAAGATGCCTTATGAATAAGAATTGCACTAATAACTTACAACAGTGTTTTTCCCAATAGTAGCTCATAAATTATGGGGGAAAGTATTCTAGTTAAGAGATATTTGCCTAATTTTTAAAATATTAAATGAATGGCTGAATTGTTCATGATTATCATTTACTAATATTTGTAAAAACTTATACATTTTACGTATATTATCCCAGTGTTTCCAAAAGCATGCTCTCATGCTACAACAAGCAAAAAGAGCCATTGCAGATGACTGGATTGAAGGCAACCGTGGCTCAGCCACAACAGTAGGGCACATGCAACATACATAGGAGACACCCCTGAAGCACCAGATTTTAGCAAACAGGGGACACTGCACTGCAGGACACTACAGAACCTTCTCTTCACAAGGCCACTACTTTAAAGAGCAGGAGACATAGCTGATTTTCCTAACACACACAGGGAGTTAGATAAAATGGGGAGACAGAGAAATATGTCCCAAATGAAAGAACAGGACAAAATCACAGCAGAAGAGTTAAATGAAACAGAGCTAAGTAACACGCCTTATAGAGAACTTAAAGTAATGGTCAAAAATACACTAAATGGACTTGAGGGAAGAGTGGCAGATCTCAGTGAAATCCTCAACAAAGAGACCGAAAACAAAAAAGGAACCCGTTGGAGATGAAGAACTCAAAACTGAAATTTAAAATACACTAGAGGGAATAAATACTAAACAAGAGTAAGAAAAAGAACAGATCAATGACCAGGACAGAGTAATGGAAAGCAATCAGGCAAACAGGAGAAAGAAAAATGAATAATAAAAAAAGAGAATATATAAAGGGAACTCAGCAACACCATCAAGCATAACAACAATCATATTATAGGGATCCCAGAAGGAGAGGAGAGAGAAAAGGGGGCAGAAAATTTATTTGAAGAAATAATAGCAGAAACCTTGCTGAATCTGGGGAAGGGAACAGAAATCCAGATCCAGGAGGCACAAAGAGCGTCCAATAAAATCAATCCAAGGTGATCCACACCAAAACAGGTAGAAATTAAAATGGCAAAAAGCAGGGATAAAGAGAGAATTTCAAAAGCAGCAAGAGAAAAGAAAAGTTACATACAAGGGAAACTTGAAAAGCCTGTCAGCTGATTTTTCAGCAGTAACTTTGCAGGCCAGAGGGAGTGGCATCATATATTCAAAGGGCTGAAAGAAAAAACCTGCAACCAAGAATACTCTATTCAGCAAGACAATCATTCAGAATAGAAGGAGAGATAAAGAGTTTCTCATAGAAATGAAAATTAAAGGAATTCATCACCCTACACCAGCCTTACAAGAAATGTTAAAGGGGATTCTTTGAGTGGAAAGGAAAGACCATAAGCAGGAATAAGAAAAGTAGGAAGCACAAAAGAAATAAAATTAAGTACATCTATAAAAATCAGTTAAGGGATTCACAAAATAAAAAGAATCTAAAGTATGACACCATATATCTAAAATGTGGGGGGAGGGAGTAAAAATTTAGTACTTTTAGAATGAGTTCAAACTTAAGCAACCATCAGTTTTAATATAAAATGCTATATGTGGAAGATGTTATATGTAAACCCAATGGTAACCACAAATCAAAACCAATAATGGATATGCAAAATATAAAGAGAAAGGAATCCAAGTATAACACTCAAGAAAGCCACCAAACACTGAGAGGGGAGAAGGAAAGAAGAAAGAAACAGAGAAGGACTATAAAAACAAGCATCAAACAGGTTACAAAATGGCAGGACACCTGGGTGGCTCAGTCAGTTAAGCGTCTGCCTTCAGCTCAGGTCATAATAGCGGGTTCCTGGGATCCAGCCCTGCATCAGGCTCTTTGCTCAGCGTGAAGCCTGCTTCTCCCTCTGCCCCTCTCCCTGCTTGTGCTCTCTCTCTCTCTGACAAATAAATAAAATCTTAAAAAAAAAAGTAACAAAATGGCAATAAGTACACACCTATCAATTGTTACTTTGAAGGTAAATGGACTAAATGCTTCTAGCAAAAAACAGAGGGTGACAGAATGGTAAGAATGGATTAAAAGCAGGACCCACCTGTATGCTGCCTACAAGTGACTCATTTCGGACCTAAAGACACATGCAGATTGAACTGAAGGAATGGAAAAGGTATTTACCATGCAAAAGGAAGTGAAACGAAGGCTGGGTAGCAATATTTATATTAGAAAAAAATAAGCTTTAAAACAAAGAGTGTTATAAGAGACAAAGAAGGAAACTATATACTCATAAAGGGAATAATCCAACCAGAAGATATAACCATTGTAAATATTTATGCACTCAACATGGGAGCACCCAAATATATAAAGTAACTACTAACAAACATAAAGGAAGTAATCAATAGTAATATAATAATAGTAGGGGACTTTAACACCCCGCTTACATCAATGAATAATCCATCCAAACAGAAAATCAGCAAGGAAACAGTGGCTCCAAATGACACAGTGGACCAGATGGATCTAACAGATATATTCAGAAGATTCCATCCTAAAACAGAACACATATTCTTTTCAAGTGCACAAGGAAAATACTCTGTATGCCACAAAACAAACCTCAACAACTTCAAAAAGACTGAAGTCCTACCAGGCATATTTTCTGACCACAACACTATAAAACTAGAAATCAACCATATGGAGGTTAAATAACATGCTACTAAACAATGAATAGGTCAACTGAGAAAACAAGGAGGAAATCAAAAAATACATGGAGACAAATGAAAATGAAAATGAAAACACACTGGTTCAAAACCTTTGGGATGTGGCAAAAGCTGTTCTAAGAGGGAAGTTTACAGCAATACAGGCCTACCTCAAGAACCAAGAAAAATTGCAAATAACCTAAGATTACACCCAAAGGAGCTAGAATTTTAAAAAAGAACAAAGCCCTAAACCAGTATAAGGAAGGAAATAATAAAGGTTAGAGGAGAAATAAAGGAAAAAGAAATTAAAAGAATGATACAACAGATCAACAAAACCTGACTCTTTGAAAAGATCAACAAATGATTTAGCCAGAAAGAAAAAAAAAAAAAAAAAACTACAGGCCAATATCTCTGATGAACACTAATGCAAAAATCTTCAACAAAATACTAGCAAACAAAATCCAACAATACATTAAAGAAATCATTCACCATGATCAAGTGGGATTTATTCCTGGAATGCAAGGATGTTTCAATATTCACAAATCAATCAATGTGGTACATCACATCAATAAGAGAAAGGATAAAAACCATATGATCATTTCAATAGATAAAGAAAAAGCATTTGACAAAGTACAACATCCATTCATGATAAAAATTCTCAAAAAGATAGGTTAAGAGGGAACATACCTCAATTAATAAAGGCCAATAAGAAAAACCTAGAGCTAACAACATATTCAACAGTGAAAAACTGAAAGCTTTTCCCCAAAGATCAGGAAAAAAGATAAGAACGTCCTCTCTTACCACTTTTATTCAACATAGTACCGAAGTCCTAGCTACAGCAATCAGACAAGAAAAACAGATAAAAGGCATCCAAATTGGTAAAAAGGAAGTAAAACTTTCACTATCTGCAGATGACGTGCTATATATAAAAACCCCTAAAGATTACACCAAAAAAAATAGTAGAATGGATAAATGAATTCAGTGAAGTCACAGGGTACAAAAATCAATATACACAAATCTGTTGCATTTCTATACACTAATAATGAAGTAGCAGAAAGAGAAATTAAAAAACATTCCCATTTACAATTGCATCAAAAATAATAAAACACCAAACAATAAACTTAACCAAGGAGGTGAAAGACCTGCATTCTGAAAACTGTAAAACATTGCTGAAAGAAATTAAAAATGACACAAACAAATGGAAAGATATTCCATGCTCATGGCTTGGGAGAACAAATATTGTTAAAATGTCCATACTACCCAAAGCAATCTAAAGATTTAACACAATCCCTATCAAAATAACAGCAGCACTTTTCACAGAACTAGAACAAATAATCCTAAAATTTTGTTGGACCCACAAGAGACCCTGCATAGCCAAAGCAAGCTTGACAAAGAAGAACAAAACTGGAGGTATCAAAATCCTAGATTTCAAGATATATTACAAAGTTATAGTAATCAAAACAGTATGGTACTGGCACAAAAATAGACACATAGATCAATGGAACAGGACAGACAGCCCAGAAACAAACCCATAATTATATGATCAATTAATCTATAACAAAAGAGGGAGGAGGGAAGACTCTGCAATTGGAAAAATACAGTCTCTTCAACAAATGATGCTGAGAAAACTACATGCAAAAAACTACTTGCATGGCAAGCTACATGCAAAAGAATGAAGCTGAACCATTTCTTACACTATACACAAAAATAAACTTGAAATGGATTAAGGACCTAAATGTGAGGCCTGAATAAAACTCCGAGAAGAGAACACAGGCGGTAATTCCTCTGACGGTAGGCCGTAGCAACATTTTTTAAGAGATGTCCTCTAAGGCAAGAAAAACAAAAGCAAAAATAAACTACTGAGACTACATCAAAATAAAAATCTGTTACACAGCAAAGGAAACCATCAACAGAACAAGAAGGAAAGCTATGGGATGGGAGAATATTTGCCAATGACATAGCAGATAAAGGGTTAGTATCCAAAATATATAAAGAACTCATTCAACTCAACAGCCAAAAGACAAATAATCTAATTCAAAATGGACAAAAGACATTTCTCCAAAGAAAACATATAGGGGCGCCTGGGTGGCACAGCAGTTAAGCGTCTGCCTTTGGCTCAGGGCGTGATCCCGGCGTTATGGGATCGAGCCCCACATCAGGCTCCTCTGCTGTGAGCCTGCTTCTTCCTCTCCCACTCCCCCTGCCTGTGTTACCTCTCTCGCTAGCTGTCTCTATCTCTGTCAAATAAATAAATAAAATCTTTAAAAAAAAGAAAGAAAACATATAGATGGCCAACAGACACATGAAAAGATGTTCAACGTCACTCATCATCAGGGAGAAGCAAATCAAAATCACAATGAGATATCACCTCACACTTGTCAGAATGCCTAAAATCAAACACACAAGAAATAAATGTTGACGAGGATGAGGAGAAAAAGGAACCCTTGTGCACTGCTGGTAGGAATGCAAACTGGTGCAGCCATTGTGGAAAGCAGCATGGCAGTTTCCCAAAAAATTAAAAATAGAGTTACCATACGATGTAGTAATTCCATACTGGGTATTTACCTAAAGAAAAGGAAAACACTAATTTAAAAAGATATATGCACCCCTGTGTTTAATGTGGCATTATTTACAATAACTAAACTATGGAAGCAGCCCAAGTGTCCATCAATAGATGAGCGGATAAAGAAGATGTATATTGTATATATACCAATGGAATATTACTCAGCAATAAAAAAATAATGAGCACTTGCCATTTGTAACAACATGGATGGATCTAGAGAGTATGATGCTAAGTGAGATAAGTCAGTCAGAAAAAGACAAATACCACATAATTTCACTCATATGTAGAATTTAAGAAACTAAACGAATGAACAAAATAAAAAAAGAGACAAAAAAGCAGACTCAATACAGAAAACAAACTGGTAGTTACCAGAGGGGAGGTGGGTGGGGGGATGGGTGAAACAGGGAAAGGAGAATAAAAGTACACTTATCATAATGAGCACTAAGTAATGTACAGAACTGCTGAATCACTATATTGTACACCCAAAACTAATATAACACTGTATATTAATTATACAAGAATTTTAAAAATTAAAAAATAGTAATAAAATAAAAGCATGAGAGATACTCTTTGACAAAGCAGTTCTGTGATGAAGTAAGTTTAGGAAATACTACATCTTCCTTGGAAATTCACGATGTCTTTAATGTATCAAAGGCTCTGAGAAGGTCCAAGGTAAATACTTTGTCTAAATTAAAATTGCCTAACATAAATTTCCTAAATATATTTGACCATGAAACCCTTCTTTTTGTTTGTTTGCCACCTACTAATATCTCACAGAACTAGTGTTCCTGGGACTACAATGGAGAAGCTCATCTTCAGTTTCCAATAATGAAATTGACCATGGAGAAGTTGGATAACCTGCCCAAGATTTCACAGTGGTAAGAGGCAGAGCTAGAATAGATGCCCAGGCTTCTGACCCACAACCACGGTCTTCCCCTGACAATTTCTCCATCCCTTGCTTTATGATTAATAATAAAGAAGCCCAGTGAAGAAGAAACCTACCAATTCTCATTTAAAATACATTCTCCTTGTTTTGTAATCTTGTTTTGTGATTTTTCAGCTGAAAACAAGTCTAGTCTTGTCAATAGTCTTGTCAATTATTAATGAAAAAATGAGGGACTTGTAGCAGGAAAATAAATGTCTTATGAACACTGTACAAGAAATGAGGAGGTATTTTACTCTGAACATAATTAGTTTTTCTTCCCTTTCAAAAACATTGCATTGTGAACTTTCATCCAAGTAATAAAAGGTACAAGATAAATTACAATTATACATTATGCTCCAAGAACCAATTCTTGAAACTATGCAATGGAAAGAACTATAAGAACAGTCACTATGCAGATCAGTGAGCTTTTCCATGTATTGCTTACTAAATGGCTCAAATAATATTACCTGTACTTCTTGCATTTAAAAAATTTAAAAATTAAGTGCTAAGAACACCTTGCTGAGTTTGTGATATGCCAAGCACTTTATATACATTCTCATTTAATCCTCAGTGGGACCTGCAAAGTGTATGAAGCATGTGCTCTTATTCCCATATGAACGAGGAGAAAATAAAGGCTCCGGGAGTTAGCACAGAATCAGGAGCTCAGAGCTCCAGAACCGATAGGCTTCAGTTTAAATCCTGTCTCTCCCTTCTGTGTGACCTAGCAAGCCCCTGGGCTTCTCTGTGTCTAGTGTCTTTATCTGTTAAATGGGGGCAATAATCCTCAAAAAGAAGTTGTCATAATTAATTAATCCTGAAAAAATGTATGTTATTTCTAGGAGCGCCTGGGTGGCTCAGACTCAGTTGGCTGAGGTCTGACTCTTGACTTCAGCTCAGGTCATGATCTCAGGATTGTGAGATCGAGCCCAGCATCGGGCTCTGTGCTCAGTGCAGAGTCTGCTTGAGATTGTCTCTCCCTTCTGCTTATTCACTCTCTCTCTCTCTCTCTCTCTCTCAAATAAATAAAATCTTTTAAAAAAGTGTACGTTGTTCCTGTTTTTAAGTAAATTTTACGAGCTCATTGAGTGGATCCTTGTTTTCTCGCTGGCAATAACCAGCTCCCTCCACCCTCCGAATTTATTATTCAGTCTCAATTCAAAAGCAGCAACGTGAGTGATACTTCAATGCACTGCATCCAGATCATAGAACGAGCACCCACACTGGGCATTCCATGCCCATCACTTTTACACACTGCAGGAAACCATGGAGCCCAGAGGCCCTGTTCTGAAATGCTGGCTGGATGCTGCTGGGCGCGCCCCCGAGAGGATGGACCGAGCCAGGTCCTGAAACCAAGGGCTTCCTGACTGCCTCACATCCCTCCGTATCCTGTGACGACATGAATCAACACAGCACAGGCCTGAAAACATGACCAATCCCAAAACAAAACAAACAAAAAATCTCGCAAGAAAGGATGGAGAAGCTTGTATTTAATGTGCTAAACTTGAATTTTCTCAGGTTTGTGAAGGGGGTACGGAAGAAACATCAAAAAAGCATTCAGAAAGCTGACTGTGACCACGAAGAAAATTCACTTCAGCTGAGCAAATATTTATTGAGAGTCTACTTGTTCAGGCGCTGGCAGAGGCAAAGGAGTGTGGGACTGGAATTTTACACAATTTATAATTGGGCTTCCTATTACATATGGCAGGCTGAACACCTGTGTTCCCTCCCCATATTCCTCTAAAATGACTAAAAGAATTTCTCAAAAAGAAGAAATAAAAGTTTAGGCTCACCACGTGAGCTTACCCTCATCCTCACTCTTAGCTAATGACCTCACCTCACGTTCCATGAAAAACCTGAAGCAATCAGGGAAAACTCCCCCAGCTCCCATCGCATCTAGCCCCCTCCAGCTGCCACGGCATCTGCACCCATGTGTTCTCCTTCCTCTTACTGAAAGGGAGCTGAGCATGAGCACTTGAGGCTGCACTGCAGTTGTAACGCTCCCCACGCTGCCAGCTAGTTCAGGGAGCCACTCCAGTGTTCTCCCTGTCCCACCCCGCCGTGTCCCCTCTCTCCTGGGCCATCCCATCTGTACACAAACTAGCTGGAATTCCCCTTCTCCTCCAGCAGCCTCCACATTTCTCCATACAAAAGGTCTGCAAAGCCATCTTACACACTATTTTATTCCAATTTCCTTTCCCTATTTAGGCCCACCCCAATCAAGTTTCCCACCCCACAATCTTAGCGCGCCTACCAGTGATGCCCACGTCACTTATTCCAGCAGTCAACTCTCTCCTTTCCTTACCTGGCACAATTTATCACTCCCTCCGACGTGATACACTTATCTCCCTTTGCAAATTCTCTAACAACATACTCTTCTGACTTTCCCACCTTACTCGTCCCATCGCTCACATTAACCCTCTGTTCTCTCTGCCTGTTCCAGGGGGGAGCTTGGAGGCTACATGTTGAAGATGGTGGTATCAAGAGAAGGAAAGAGCCTGGGTTTCTTGAAGGTGTAGAGAATAACCTTTTACGTCCCTGACGACCTACACTGGGAAAGAAATAAATCTTGTGTCAAGTCAGCATGATGGGGAGGAAGTTTATTACAGGAGTTAGCATTACTTAGCCTGACTAATATTCTCAACCACTGCAATAGGAAGGCAATGAAGAATCTGGCAAATCAAGAAACAGACACTGAAGAAATTACTTAGGTATATGGATGTACACAGAAAAAAATAAAAAGGTAAAAGAGGTGAAAGTGATCCATCCAAGGAGTGGAACAAGGAGTGGAACTCGGGTGGGTGGGGTAGGTGACTGCTGGTTTTCATTATAAGCCTAAGAGTAATATCTACCTGTCAACTATATGTTTGCATTGTTTAAATAAAAACATAAATTATTGATTTAAAAGAGGTTTATAAGCTTCTAGGAGAAGCAGATAGTAAGTAGACAGAATGCAGACAATTATAGAATACATACTACAAATACCCAAAGTATTTATACTTTGTGTATAAATATGAGTAAACAACAGAAAAAGTTCTTAAAATGAATCAAACACACTGGAGCACAATAAAAGTTGTGTTCAATTCGGTTAGGTTGTTTTGTTGTAGATTTGGGGTATGATGGCTTCACAGAGGGTAAAAAAACTTGGCAGCGTCTTCCCTCTTTTCTCTTTTTCATTCTTTTTTGGGGGGAGGGGGCCATGGCAGAGGAAGATATTTTAAATAATAAGTGGAAGAAGGCCAAAAATCAGGGATTTGCTAGCACACGCTTTCCTTTGTGCAAATTTTTTTAAAGCGCCCCTTCCTCGTGATACTTTCATCTGTTGGAAAAGTGCCTCTAACGTACTTATCTGTTAGAATGAGACACTCTACTGACATCTGGTGGATGAGCGTCATAATAAATACTCAAGTTCAAATACTCTAACCTGCAAAGGGAATTGCCCTCCTTAGATGTGGAATTCATTCTGTGCACAAACTACAACTCACGCTCTGGGTGTCATCGTTCCTGAAGTATCTGTTGACTTCCCCAGGCCTTGTAGACCCTGGCCCCTCAATTGATCCAACTAGCTCCCCTCCTTCCCCTTCTCCTTTCCATCCTTTTCTTTCTCTCTGGCCTCCTGTTGAAGAGTGTCTCTTCTCTCCAACCTAACGCCTCCTTCTTTTGCAGAACAAAGGGCTTGGTTTCACCAAATGAGACCCTGAGAGCTTCACCTTCTACCTAGACCTCTATCCAAAACTAAGAAGTAAATCTAGAGCCGGTTGTTAATAAAATAAATTATTTTCTACCTCAATATAGATATAAGTCACAATTCGGTATGTCTTCTAATTTAAGGTCCTGTGCACCAGGTCAAAGGGGTCTGGAGCAGGGTGCCCACAGCGGAATCTTGCCCTGAGACTCTCTCGGCTCCACCCCTAGGACCAGGAACACAGCCGGCTTGAAAGTGAGCATTTGTCCCACCCATTCAGATCATCCTCAAGGGCTCATCTCAACCAGGGGCCAGAAAAGCAATGAGTGTGCTTTCTTCACTTCTCTTAGGAATCTAGGCTGGTTTTGCAGATGTTTGCATGGAGCCCCTGCCTGATTCAGCTCAGCTGATTAAAAGGGAAGCCTTACTTATAACTCTGCTTTTTTCGGGTTTACTCAAGGCATTGGCTGATACACATCTGCAGAAAAAAAACATACTTCTTTCTTTCCAGGCCTAACGCCCCTCTTTCTGTTTGTGAGAAATTGAATGAACCGGCCTATAATTTGAGAATGTAGAGTGGCCCAATCCCTTTTACCCATGAGCATGGCTTGATGCCACCAATTCTCTGTGTTACCCTCTAAAACCCATAATCCCAGGTTGGATTAAAAGATTTATCTTCAATTAATCCCTTTCTTGCCTTCCATCTCCCCTAACACTAGTAAAGGGAAATGAGGTGCCTTCAAGCAGGCAACCCAATCTCAATGTCTAGCTTCGGAATTATTTTGATTCTTAAACATGCTGAACTGTAGGAAACATTGTCTCTAAACCGGGTGCAGGATAAATTCAAGCGTCTTTAGCCAATTTCATCATAATCTACTGAGTCTGAGTTCGGAAAAAAGAGAAATTAGCCAGGGAAGGTATGAAAACCTTCAGATACAAAAAGAGTTACTCTAAGAGTCTTACTATTCATGTGTATTTATGTCCAATAAAATTAGCTTAAGTTGCAATTACATAGCATTCGGTTACAGAAAGATTTTAAATATGCGGATGAATAAACTCTGGAAACCCCTCCTCACTCACATGGGACAGCTTTTTGCTTTGTTGTAAACCTACTGGAGGCAGGGGGATGAAGAGACAGCCTCCTGAGCTCCCTGGAGCCCGAAGTCTACACTGCTCGTTCAACAAGCACTAATTGGGTGTCTCTATTTGCCAGACACTGATGAGATAAGGAGTAGAGTAAATCAACTAAAATCCTTGCCCTAAGGAGCTCTCAATCTGGCAGTGTACTCTAGCTTGCACAATCCTGAAACAGCTCAGTTTGTCCAACGGGTAAGGGGAAGTCACTTCCTTAAACTAAATTCCTGCTGATCTGAGCATCTCTCAGACTCACCTGCAAGTGTAAGTGTGGCTGTAATTTAGCCCAAATCACTGAACATCTGGAATGTGTGCCCTCCCCAAGAAGACCCCTTGGCTCTCTATTAGCCAGCCAGCATGGGAGCAAAGGGTTTTTTTTTAAGTGTCCTAGAAGTACCTTCAATTATACTATATGTTAGGAATGACTTAGGAGTAACTTAAGGAGGGATTCTAATCCCAAATTGGAAAATTCAATGCCCCTCTGTCTCTTCTGCAGCTGTAATCAAGACTTTCCTTGCCGGTCCAGGATAACGAGGTTTGTAAGACATCAGAGCACGTGTAAAATCAAGACTGCACCCACTGAAATGTGAAAATGTTATATTACCTATTATATGGTCTACCCTTCTTAGTCCTCCTAGAATTAGGTCATTATTATCATGCTTAATCAATGATCATTTTTCATAGGTCCTATATCAGTTAGGATTCTAGCAGAAAAGACGTGACACATTCAAATGAGAATACTTCAAGAAATATTAAATAAAAGAACAGTTTTAAGTTGCATAGGAAAACCACAAAGAAGAGTACAGTCCCCTAGACTAGTGGAATTGGTACTAGACACTTGGGACTCAAAGTCAGAGGGAAGGAGTGGTCACCTACAAGAAGATACACAAGTCGTGTAGAGGATACCATCTGATGAGAAGCTGTGACCTCCTGTGAAAGGGCACAGCCATCCAAGGCCAGCCCACAGGGAGCAGAGATCCAGGAGAACAAAGACCCCAGCCCCACCTTCCTCCCTTCCTTCCTCCCTCCCTCCTTCCCTGAGTGGAGCTGAAGGGCAAGGAAACCCACTGGTTTCATCAGGATTATCGCCAAGAGGAAGAGAACAAGGTAGAGTAGACGTGGATGGGCAAAGAAAACATCTAGCCCAGAACCCAAGGTCTGAAACCAACATCCAGTTCCCAAGAGTTCCCCAAACAACTTTAAAATTAACTCAGTCCACCCCAGGTGATTAGAAAACAGACGTAGCAAATTCTCAGTCCAAACTGGACCATCCTTCTGACCCACCCTGCACTTTTTCTAGCCATATATCATCAAATGCCAATAGACATCCTTAGTAAGTCACCTGAATGTGTTCATTAACTCCATGTGGGAAACCCTTTCACAACACACATGTCTATCAAATCTCATGCTGTACACTTTAAATATCTTACAGTTTCTTTAAGTATGCCTCAATAAATCCAAAAGAAATAAAATAATTTTTAGAAAGATAGAAAAATAATAATAAGGCATCTGAAAAGATAAAGATACTGGTAACAATTTAATAAATGCATTTAAGACGCAGGGTCAGAAGCACGATTAGTAAATGGAAAAGCACCAGGAAAAACCTTAAAAACTTCCACTACTTTTCCTTCCCATTGTTCTACATAATTCACACTGTCCTATGTGTATCTATAGATACTTACTCTAAAATAATAGAATAAGACTTGACATTCAACATAAACAACCACATACAAATACTTTTTCTGTCAATCAAATCCCACTGAGATAATAAAAGAAATAGTAATAACTAAAATAAATCCATAGCAATTCTCATAAGCCAGGCGAGTGCTAACTGACAATGACAAATTTAAAGATAAAGCAAAAGGGAAACAGTAGATGCCAAACTCAATGGACCTGAAGAGCTCACAAACCCAAAGTCAACAGAAAGGAGCATCCGATAATAGTGAGGATCTCTATTCAGAACCTCTGAATAAACCCAAGCCAGCAACAGGGGCCTGGAGAAAGAGCTGTTAGGAAGCTGAAATCTGATCATTGGCTCTAGCTTTCTGAAAATGCACCTCTGATGTCTCAGCGACCCAGGGTGGTTGGTGGGGCCACCAAAGCTTACCTTTATAAGGAACAGGCAGTGCCCTTGGAACCCAGAAGACAAGTTATCTTGCCTAGCCATGCACCTAGCTAAAAGAAGGCCATGCACCATGCGGGCTGAGGCTCTGGGACCCACACTGGAGCCCTTTGGAGGGGCTCATGCCCTCCAGGTCCACAAACCAGCTGATGCTAGAACCTTCCCCAGCCCACGGAGTACAGCAGGTAAGGAAGGAGAGGGTAAATTTAAACCATGGTAACATTCCACTTTCTAGCTGAGTGCCAGTGGTGGAAACAGTTTTTGTTATATTATTTATACTTCTTGCATGTGTAAATACTTCATCATTTTTAAAGAACTGCAACTTTAAAAGAATTGTTTAAAAGTTTTAAAGAACTCTTATGATAGAAAAACATGTATCTATTTCCCTCAATTTCGTTTCAGCTGCCTTTTATAATAATTTCAAATAATATTAAACTTAATAAATACTGTTTTTAAAAATACATGTGGTATAATCCCACTCTTCTGAAATTGTTTCTGTATGTGTGTGCGCACCCACGCAGACGCACAGAAATGTATCTATTTTGGTGTTCAGAAAATATTAAATAACACAGGTGTGCCAGGGATAGTTGGATTTAGTGTGGTTTGTCACCTTCATTTTGCAGTTTTAAAAAATCATGTCGGTTTTTTATAATGAACATGTTTCACTTGTGGAGAACAACAATCATTAGACCAAGTCGCTGAAATCCTTGGGACCTAGACCACTTGCCCTTAAACAAAATGCAGAAGGAAGGAATGTTCTCCCATTTCCTGAGGAATGACCGAGGCTGGTCAGGACACAGATCTCGGCTAGTTCACTGGGAGAGAGGTGGTCAGAGAGAAGCTCTGGCACCAGCAGCCCTGTCAGGGTGTTGCTGACCTCAGCACCAAGCCCAGCCTCCCATTCCACTAAGCATAGCCACGGAGACAAGCAAATCACCAGCAAGACTGAGCAGTCAGCTCCCCACCCCACCCCTCTCTCTCTCACACACATGCACACGCGCACACACACACACACACAGTTTTAAAGATCCAATGAACCACAGGAGGGGGCATACCCTCTTTACTGTGGCACAGCAGAACTGGGGAAGAGCTACCACCTCTTAATCCCACCATTTCTGGGCCTGCCAATCCTTAGCCATACCAGTCACAGCAAAAACAAAACAAAACAAAACAAAAACAAAAACAAACACAAACCCTTAACAACCAGCACCAGAGACTCGGGCCTCCAGAGGCACATGGGGCACCTGATCCACCAGCAAATGTGATTCTTGGAAAATTCGGAGACAGGGACATGATGTGGGATTCCAAGAAAATCAGGGGAGAAGTGGCCTCAAAAAGGCTAAACTTCCTGCCAAACTAATGGGTTAGGACTCAGGCTCATAAGAGCCAGAGAGATAAGAGTGACCTAGTCTATTCTTACAAGCTGTTCTCATCCATTCTCTCTCCTGTGTTACTTTTCTTTGCACCTCTGTCTGCTCATTAAAAAGATGGAAGGAAGGACTGCCATATATTTATATTTTTTATATCCTCATCGATAGTGCTATAAATATTTAAATATTGATGTATCTCTGATTTGCTGACTCAGTCTCTCATTCAATTCCTTCATGACACATATCCCATTAGCAATAATTTCATTTACCTGCCAATTTATTTACTCTCCCTCCATACCACACTGAAATATAACCTCCAGGAGGGCAAAGAGTATACCAGTTTTGTTTATCATCATATTACCACTGTCCAGCACACTCCAATAGCTATGTAAATAATAAACAGATGTTCTCCCATGTGGCATTTACTACACTGCCTGATTTATCTACATCATCTCATTTAAGGGACTGCCAGCAGCTGGACAGATATTCTGAAACACTGGCCTGGCACACAACACCCAAATACTGGATGAATTCATCAAACATAATTTTAAATGCACTGTTGTGCTCACAAGAAAGTAAAGGATATCTCTACCCCACCAGATCCCCCCTTCAACCCCCGCCCCCCCCAAAAAAACACCTGTAAGCTTAAAATAGAGCAAATTTGGTAGGTGAGGCTGCACTGGAATGGGAGCAAATGCCGATGTCAGCGACCCAGAGACTCAGGGAATCACAGCCACCTGCAAGGGAACAAGGCCTCGAGTTCACTGAAAATGAGGCCCTTGCAAAAAGCCAGGATACCTGAAGCGATTCAGTGAAAAAGCGGGCAAGGGGAAACTGGCCAGAAGGGGAACCCTTTAAGAAACCTACCTGCTTCTACCAGCTTCCAGCAGAAAAATGAACAGTCATCAGTTCCTTGAGATTCTGTAAGCACAGACCAGTTCTCATAAGAATCTGAGAAGGAAATCCACGCTGGCTGCAGTGGCTTGGCAATGTGTCCGCCGGCTGGGCCGGACCACAAATCCCAGAATTCCCTTCCTCACTTTTTTCCAGTTAGGACAGTAGACAGGAGACTTGTGGGAGATTTGGAGGGAGGGCGAGAAGTCCATCCTTGTTGTGGCTTGCACACGTGCCCACTTATCTGCTGGGTTGCCTTGCTGCCGAGAGGCCACAGCCAGGCCTACAGTGGACCCCTCCTTCCTCTGGAGACTCTTTGGGCTTCTCTGACTCTGGGGCCACGTGTGTGGTGAGCTTCCTGACGAAGGGCCACCAACATCAAAGGTAACACGAAGGGACATGGGTTCCCACGTGTCCTCTTGGGAGGTTCTGGTATGAATTCGAGCTGGCCCTACTTTGCCCTGCTGTGTGCTCCTGTTCTCTTCCTGACTGCCTGCAGGACTTCAGGCCCCAGCGTCAGATACAGAGAGCGATCATGACCAGTGTGCCTGAACAGTGGCCACAACTGCATCAAGTCAAATCCTCTGAGGACTCCTAGTGGTCCTGCTGCCCTAGTGGAACCCTGACCGATCCTGATCCCCAGAATTTAGAACAGAGGAACAGAACCTTAAGGATGGGTTCCCCGAATTGGTTCTGGGTTTTCTTTTTTTAATTATTTTAATTTTTAAATTGAAATACCGTTGGCATATAACACGTATTCGTTTTAGGTGTATAACATAATGATTTGGTATGACCTCCACAATAAGTCTACTAAACTTCCATCACCACAAAATTACAATTTTTCTTTCCTTGTGATGAGAACTTTTTAAGTTCTCCCTTAGCAACTTTCAGATATACCATATAGCAGTGTTAACTGTAGTCACCATGCTGTACATTATATTCCCGGACTTACTCATCTTATAACTGGAAGCTGGTACCTTTCACCTATTCTCCTCCCCAAACCCTCTACAACCACTAATCTGTTCTCTGTATCTAAGTGATATTATACAGTATTTGCCTTTCTGATTTATTTCACTTCAATAAGGTCCATCCATGTTGTTGCAAATGGTAGGATTGTCTTCCTTTTATGACTGAATAATAGTCCATTGTGTATATATACTGCATCTTTAACCATAGTTTAATGGACACTTAGGTGGTTCACATTTCTTGGACAATGCTGTAGTAAACATGGGGGTGCAGATACCTCTTGGAGATAGTGATTTAGTTTCTTTCAGATAAATACCCCAAAGTGAAACTGCTGGATCATATAGCAGTTCTATTTTTAATTTTGGGGAGAACCTCCACACCATTTTCTCTAGTAGCTGCACCAATTTATATCCCCACCAACAGCGCACAAGGATCTCCATATCTTTGCCAGCACTTGTTATTTCTCATCTTTTTGATAACAGCAATTCTAAAAAGTATGAGGTGCTATCTCCTTGTGGTTCTGATTTGCATTCCCTGATGGTTAGTGATGTTGAGCATCTTTCCATGTACCTGTTGGCTATTTATGTCTTTGGAAAAAATGTGTATTCAACACTGCTTCCCATTTTTAAATAAGATTGTTTCTTTTAAGTTGTATGCCTTCTTTATATATTTTAGATATTAACCTCTTATCAGATATGATTTGCAAATATTTTTTCCCATTCCCTAGGTTGCCTTATCAATGTTTTGATAGTTTGCTGTGCAGAAGTTTTTGTTACAGTTTGTTGTTTGGGTTTTTTTTTTTATGTAGTCCCTTGTTTGTTTTTGCCCTTGTTGCCTTTGCTTCTAATGTCAAATCCTAAAAATCATTGCCAAAACTGATGTCAAAGGTTCTAGGGTTTCTGATCTTTAGTTCTCTCGTCCAATTAGATTTAAAGGCATTAGTAAGTCTGCTTCTAGTGGTAAAGAGAGGACTGGTTTTTAGTTAAGCAGTAAACCGAAACAAAGGCACTGTTTGCATCACATTCTCTTCATTAGCCCTGTTCTATGTCAACTGTTCTGGTTCTTAAAATGTTTGCTCCAGGCCTAAGATTAGAAATTAGAAATTACATTATTCTTCCAATAGTTGTGCCTGAAGACTAGAGGTTATACGTTTTAAGACATATGATTTTCATGTTTTTATCTGATTTCTTAAAGCTTAATTTACCTTTTATCTTTACAAATGTATATATAATACATACATTTTTTTTCCTTTCCTCATGGATCCATGCTCTTGATTAACCATTATTCCAATTTGGTATCTGTCCACCCAGAGCCTTTCTATGGAAAATCCCTCTATCCACAGCCCCTTCGGCCTACTTTTAGACACTTGGGCCCTTTACCACCTAGTCTTTGCAGATTGGATTAGAAATAAACACTTATCCCATAAAAGGTATCCAAATCGGCAAAGAAGAAGTCAAACTGTCTCTCTTTGCAGATGACATGATACTCTATATGGAAAACCCCAAAGGAATCCACTCCCAAACTATTAGAAGTTATAGAACAATTCAGTAAGGTGGCAGGATACAAAATCAATGCCCAGAAATCAGTTGCATTTCTATACACGAATAACGAGACTGAAGAAAGAGAAATTAGGGAATCCATCCCATTTACAATAACACCAAAAACCATGCGTTACCTTGGAATTAACTTAACCAGAGACGTAAAGGACCTATATGCTAGAAACTATAGATCACTTTTGAAAGATATTGAGGAAGACATAAAAAGATGGAAAAATATTCCATGCTCATGGATTGGAAGAATTAACATAGTTAAAATGTCCATACTACCCAGAGCAATCTACACTTTCAATGCTATCCCGATCAAAATACCGAGGACATTTTTCAAAGAACTGGAACAAATAGTCCTTAAATTTGTATGGAACCAGAAAAGGCCCCGAATCTCCAAGGAACTGTTGAAAAGGAAAAACAAAGCTGGGGGCATCACAATGCCGGATTTCGAGCTGTACTACAAAGCTGTGATCACAAAGACAGCATGGTACTGGCACAAAAACAGACACATCGACCAATGGAACAGAATAGAGAACCCAGAAATGGACCCTCGGCTCTTTGGGCAACTAATCTTTGATAAAGCAGGAAAAAACATCCGGTGGAAAAAAGACAGTCTCTTCAATAAATGGTGCTGGGAAAATTGGACAGCTACATGCAAAAGAATGAAACTTGACCACTCTCTCACACCATACACAAAAATAAACTCCAAATGGATGAAAGACCTCAATGTGAGACAGGAATCCATCAAAATTCTAGAGGAGAACATAGGCAACAACTTCTATGACATCGGCCAGAGCAACCTTTTTCACGACACATCTCCAAAGGCAAGAGAAATAAAAGATAAAATGAACTTATGGGACTTTATCAGGATAAAGAGCTTCTGCACAGCCAAGGAAACAGTCAAAAAAACTAAGAGACAGCCCACGGAATGGGAGAATATATTTGCAAAGGACACCACAGATAAAGGACTGGTATCCAAGATCTACAAAGAACTTCTCAAACTCAATACACGAGAAACAAATAAACAAATCATAAAATGGGCAGAAGATATGAACAGACACTTTTCCAATGAAGACATACAAATGGCTAACAGACACATGAAAAAATGTTCAAAATCATTAGCCATCAGGGAAATTCAAATCAAAACCACACTGAGATACCACCTTACGCCAGTTAGAATGGCAAAGATAGACAAGGCAAGAAACAACAATTGTTGGAGAGGATGTGGAGAAAGGGGATCCCTCCTACATTGTTGGTGGGAATGCAAGTTGGTACAGCCACTCTGGAAAACAGTGTGGAGGTCCCTTAAAAAGTTAAAAATTGAACTACCCTATGACCCAGCCATTGCACTACTGGGTGTTTACCCCAAAGATACAGACGTAGTAAAGAGAAGGGCCATATGCACCCCAATGTTCATAGCTGCATTGTCCACAATAGCCAAATCATGGAAGGAGCCGAGATGCCCTTCAACAGATGACTGGATTAAGAAGCTGTGGTCCATATATACAATGGAATATTACTCAGCTATCAGAAAGAACGAATTCTCAACATTTGCTGCAACATGGACGGCACTGGAGGAGATAATGCTAAGTGAAATAAGTCAAGCAGAGAAAGACAATTATCATATGATTTCTCTCATCTATGGAACATAAGAACTAGGAGGATCGGTAGGGGAAGAAAGGGATAAAGAAAAGGGGGGTAATCAGAGGGGGGAATGAAACATGAGAGACTATGGACTGTGAGAGGCAAACTGAGGACTTCAGAGGGGAGGGGGTGGGGGAAGGGGATAGCCTGGTGATGGGTAGTAGGGAGGGCACGTATTGCATGGTGCACTGGGTGTTATACGCAACTAATGAAGCATCAAACTTTACATCGGAATCTGGGGATGTACTGTATGGTGATTAACACAATATAATAAAATAAAATTAAAAAAAAAAAAAAGAAATAAACACTTATCCCAAGGGCACCCAATCCATAAACTTGCCAGCAAATATGACATGGCCTACCTAAGAGGAACCAGACTGAGCAGAATTTCTCTTTCTGTAATTCAAATTGGGGAAATCAGAGATAATGATAGTCACATGAAAATTAAAGTAACTGAGGGAGTGTAAACTGTGTGTAGGTAGACCAAGCCTGTCCACAAATGCTGTGGAATAAAGCAGGACACACAAAACTACAAGGATCTTGAGAAGGGATGGGTGGCTGAGATGGAGTAACTGAATCCTGGGTGCTGTTCAGTCTTTGCCACTTTCCCAGTTCCAATTCCTGATCCAGTCCTTGTGTGCCATTTTCCTGAGTCATTTTCTTCAAATAACAGCCATCAAAGGCTTATCAGCACATAACAGATCAATATTTTCACTATTAGTTAATAAAAGAGAAGCAACAGAAAAACTATCCCAAAAATGACAATGTTAAGATCACTGATCTGTAAATAGCTCTTACAAACCAAAAAGCAAAATAGACCCCAGCAGAAGGCAAAAGAGAACTGACACTTCAGAAACAAAGAAATATAAACTGCTAATGACATAAGAAAAAATAATCAAAGTCAGTTGTAAAGGAGAAAACCAGTGATTTAAGTAACATGATTTTTTGTTAAGGGGACAGAGGGAGATGGAGAGAGAAAGAATCTCAAGTAGGCTCCACACCCAGCACAGAGCCTGCCCGGGGCTGGATCTCACAACACTGAGATATGACCTGAACCAAAACAAAGAGTTCAGTGCTTAACCAGCTGAGCCACCTAAGCGCCCTGAGTAATATGTGATTTTTAACTTATCGAATAGCAACATTTAAAAATGAATAACAGAGATGAGGAAATTGAGGGGTTGGGACAATCAGTGCAAAGTATACACATCTGTGGAAGAGCCTGGCCACCAAGGGAATGGGGAGGTAAGGGAGGTGGTCACCAAGGACAGGCCCCTCAGGAGTGGATCACACTGCAGAGAGACCAGGCTGAGGTTTGCTAGTCTAGTCTAATCTCCTAGTCTTTCCTGGTCTCCTGGGGCAGAGCCCTTGGGACACCATTTCCTCAGTGTTTGGAGTGGTCCCTGACAGTCCCCATTAATCTGCACATGAATCTGTACTTTTTCACCTCCTCTCTGTCCTGGCACATGAAATCTTTTCAAAGTTTAAAGCCAAGTTGCTGACCATATTTAAGAGTCTTTTTGGTTTTTTGTTTGCTTTTTTGTTCATTTGTTTTGTATTTCAGATTTCACATATAAGTGAAATCATACGGTGTTTATCTTATTTCGCTTAGTGTAACACCCTTAGGTCCATCCACATTGTCACAAGTGGCAAGATCTCATCCTTTTTTATGGCTGAGTAATATTCTATTTCATATATATTTCAAATACACACACACACACACACACACACACACACACTTGGTTGCCAGAGGGAAGGTGGGTGGGGGAATGGGTGAAATAGATGAAGAGGATTAAGAGGTACAAATTTCCAGTTATAAAATAAATAAGCCACACAGATGAAAACTGCAGCATAGGGAATATAGTCAATATTGCAATAACGTTGTTTGGTGACAGATGGTGACTGCACTTATCGTGGTGAGCACTGAGTAATGTACAAAATTCTTGAATCAGTATGTCAAACGCTAAATAAATATGTTGTACATCTGAAACTAATATAACATTGTATATTAACTATAGTTGTAAGTAAATAAATAAATAAAGCTGCTATAAACCTCCTATGAACAAATGAATGTAAGACATCATTAAATTATGGACCTTACCATTCAGTTATCAATTTACCTTATCCTTTCTGGTCTGATTCTCTTCTATCTTTTTTTTCAAGTTGCTTTTATTACAGAATTAAGCAAATGGCTGGTAGAGGCTTGGTCAGAAAACCCACCAAATGCCCCAAGTGTTGCTGATGCTCAGAAAGACAAGCTTTGGGGCACCTGGGTGGCACAGTCGTTAAACATCTGCCTTCGGCTCAGGGCGTGATCCCAGCGTTCTGGGATGGAGCCCCACATCAGGCTTCTCTGCTAGGAGCCTGCTTCTTCCTCTCCCACTCCCCCTGCTTGTGTTCCCTCTCTCGCTGGCTGTCTCTCTCTGTCAAATAAATAAATAAAATCTTTAAAAAAAAAAAAAAAGAAGAAAAGCTTTGTAAATCTTTTTGTTAAACAGAGGTTTCTCCCATTTCGGGGGTGAAAACATCAGATACATCCAGCATTGGTACTTCAGAACCAGAATTATAGTTTCACCAGAGAGGGAAAAAAAAGAAAAAGAAAAAGAAGAAAAAAGAAAAAAGAAAAAATTACCAGCAAAGACATTCCCTCTGGGAAAGATCTGGTAAATATTTAAGATTCTAATCTCAGCATAAATTTACATCCTTTCCCCTAATCCCACCCTGTGAGGCCTTGTCAGTTAATTCATCACCTTCCCAACCATGAAAAGAACATTCTTTTTCACAGAAGAGCTCTCAAGAACCTCCAATGCAGGGAGAAAAACATCTCAACAATAGTAGTTTCAGGGGAAATTTACAGAAGGAAAATGCTCAAATGTAGATGGGTGATGGAGCTGCTCTTCAGCAAATCTGTAAGTTTGGAAGAATATTGGGATAAGGGAAATCTGAAGTGGTCCCTGAAGCTGCAGATAAGGAAATGGAAACTGAGTGGGCAAAGAGAGGCTGGAAGCTCCCCTGTGAAGTTACTTAGATGGGGGTGAGCATCACAAAAAGTGTAAAACCCGAACATATTGTACATCTGAAGCAAGTGTCTGAGACTCCTAAGTGAGTCATCCATGTAGTGGAGCTTTGTGAAGAGGGAGAATTCAAATTCTGAGAATGTGTCAAGGTAGATCATCCAAAGCCTTGCTCGCACCAGTTAGAGCATACCTTCACTACAGGGTATGCTGAGATCTGAAACGGGAGGGCACCATGGTTTAAAGCAGCTTTATGATGCTAACAACTTCAACATGAAGGTAATTTACACTTAGATGTGGGGAAGCCATACTGTGCCTCACTGTGGGATTCCTGCAGCTAGCAATGCCCATGGCCATAGCCAGCAGTGTGACATCGGGGCATAGGTGCATGGGGACACATTCTTATATGGAACCTACACTTTATGGCAAGCTCAGAAGAGAAATTTTTGAATTAATAAAAGAGAGCTACATTTTGAAGATCCACTTTGGGATTCTATAAGTGACAGTGCTAAAAGCATTTCCAAACAAGTTACAAAAGTGTATCTCGCTCCCAGAAGCACATCTGAGGAATTGCTTAGATAACCAGTGGTCAGCAGGCAATATGCTTTCTCTGGCAAAATCCATCAAGGTACTAGAGATTATCTAAGAATGGAAAATCAGCCTGGGGACTGATGAGGAAAACAGCAGACCAGTCATTCCATTTAAGAACGGATGAAAGTTACCAACCCAGGAGAAGAATCACTGCCACCAAAGTAGAGGAAACTAGCCTTCTACTCGTGCAAATGGTCTCCGATGACCAGTAAGAAGGCAAAACGGACAGTTTGGACATGTTCTCTCAAGGCTCCATATCTAGCAAATTCTTCCAGTTGGGTTTGGGGAAGAAAGAGAAACTCTCTGTAACTTCAAGCCAAGGATAGAGCAACCCAAGGCACTACTAAATGTGATGCCTGTGTAGAACTGAAAAGAAGGTTTACCATTTCCTCCCATACAGACAGGCTGCTCTTTCTAGGGCTAATAGGAGGCCTGGAGAGAGAAAGGACAGGCTATGCCAAGCTTATTAGTGCTGCTGACCCCTACATCTGTCTGCATCAGTGTAAAACTGAAGCCAGTTATCTCCAAAGCTGCATGCCCTGCAGCAGGGGTTGAAGGACAGCCACCATTTGGCTTGATGGCAGACTGCAGTTGGAATCCAATTAAGCCATATGCAAGGGTTATCTAGATAAACACCTTCAAAGCAGCAAGGCTAGCTGGGGAGGCTTCAAGGTATACTTGCTCAGTTTTACTTATATTTATTTTATTTTTAGTCACAATTATTTGTAGGTAAATAAGAGAGGCCAGATATGATCATGGAGGGCACAGATTAGGTGCACTTCACACTGGAAGACTTGGTTAGCACATTGCTGATAAGCTTGCCACAGTCTTTACAGGCATGGTTTGGGGTTGCTAGAGATTGCTTACACGGCTTCTCATGGTTTGGAGTTGCTAGAGATTGCTCAAGACAATATAATTTAAATTTAGAAAAACAGGTTTTATAACTACTTGCTATTAACCTGCTAAATTCCACATTTTATTGATTAAATCAACCAGAAATATATGCTAACGGTGCCCCCCCCCCGCCAAAATGAATTCTGCAAGTGTGTGGTGAGATTCACCACTGGTCATAATTTAATTCAGAACACATTTTCTGAAAAGTAGTGGAACATGCAGCAAAAACCTTAAAAGCATGCATATTCTTTGCACAATCGTCCTCAACCTGAGTCTTCTCACTGCAAAGGGAGAACAATGATGCCCCCTCCTCAGATTGCTGTGACAGCTGAAATTCTGTGTTCACATCAACTGAAAGGAATAGCTGCTCAATAAACGCCACTTCATTTCTCCCTTCCCTCTGGTAAAAGCCCATCTTGTTCATCACCCATGTCCCTTTGCTAGGTCCCGCAATATGCACAGCAACTCAGTGGAGGCCATGATTCCCTGTGTTACTATGTAGATCTGGTGTCATGTGACAGACACTTTGAGATGGCTTTTCAACAGGGAAGATAACCACTGTAAATCTGAGGCCAAGAAGTCAGGGGCAGCCAGCTCATGAGACATTAAATTCATGATGTCCTCACTTTGTTAGCTTTATGTTCTGAACAAATAAGCCAAGGAGACAGAAAATGCACCAAGATCACTGTACACCCGGACTGCCACATGTCTGACCTTATTTAATCTACCCGGCAACAACCGGAAATAAAGCATTAACTCCACTGCATCGATGAGGAATCTGTAGCTCAGAGCAAATAAGTGGCTCCCCATGGCAGTCAGGGGTAGACCCATAATTTGAACCTAGGTCCTCTGACTCTTGAGACCCATCCAGGATCTTTCTCCCAGCATGCCACTTCAGTGATACTTCTGATTCCATCTCTGACTCAACTGACCCTACAAGCTGTGGTGTGGTGCTGCAGAGAGGGCAGTGGCCTGTCTACATTGATCTTTCATCAGATGCTAATGGAGCATCTTCTATGTGCAGGCACCATGGGAATGAAGAGATCAACGAGCCAAAGCCCCTGTCGAGCACATGGACTTATGTTTCAGTTGGGGAGTCAGCTTGTGGGGAACTGGAAATGTGATGAGGGAAGCACTTAGGATGGAGCAGCCACAAGATCCAAGCAGACTGCATTTGAAATGAGTTCTAGAAGAGCTGACCCTTTAAAGATCTGAGGGTGGAGAGGTCCAGGCAGAAGAGCACAAACTGCGTACACTGGGGCGGGTGGGGGTGAACAAGGAGAGGATCAAGAGAATGCCAGTGTGGCTGTAGCAGAAGGAAGGAGAGTGGCATGAGAGTGGGCAGGAGGTGAGCAAGGTCTGATGAGCCACTGGTACGAGGCCGCTACAGGGTTTTTAGTGGGGAAGTTACACCATCTGATTCGTATTTTTAAATGACTACTCTGGTTTATGTGTGGAGAATGAAATGAGAGCAGTAAGACCAGTTAGAGGGCCATTATAGTACTTCCTGAGGGAGCTGATGGTGGTCAAGGCAGAAGCAGTAAAGATGCTGGAAAGTGAACCATTCTGACACCTATGCTTGAGATAGCACTGAGTCAATTTGCTAATAAATTGAATCTGTGGCTGTTGGCAGTGAGGTAGGGGTAAGGGAAAGAAAGAACTTGAACAAGGTGGGTGGTGAGGCCATTAACTGAGGTAGGGAGGCCTAGGGGAGAGTCAGATTGGAAGCTGGAAATGAAGAATTCTACTTTGGCCATTTGAGATGCTGCTTAGAAATCCAAATGAATATGAGAGGTAGGCAGATGAACTAACGTTTTGCCCTGTAGACTGGTCACTACTGGACTGGATCAACTAGGAAGTGAGTATAGAGAAGAGAGGCCCTGGGCCCTTGTTTAGAAAGTTGGAGAGATGCCGGGGGGCGGGGGGTAGCAAGATGGTGGAGGAGTAGGAGACCTAAATCTCATCTGGTCCCAGGAATTCAGCTAGATAGTTACCAACCATTCTGAACACCTACAAACTCAACAGGAGATTAAAAAAAAAATAGCAGCGACTCTATAAACAGAAAAGTGGCCACTTTCTGGAAAGTAGGCTGTGTGGAGAAGTGAATCCAAGGCAATATATGGGGATGATAGACCGTGGGGGGAGGGAACCTCCGTCAGCCAGCTCCTGGCAAGTGCTAGAGCCTCGGAACACAAAATCATACCTTTTACGAGTCTGCTCTGGTGAGGGAAGTCGCTCCAGTGGCTAAGTGGGGGGTGGAACTCTCGCTGGGACAGTGTGGTCTCAGGACTCTCAGGGTCACAGAAAGACTGGGGATGCGTGAGTGCAGCGGAACTCCCAGGTATCGGAGCAGGGAAGCCGGTGGCACAGAGTGAGCCGAGGAGTGGGCTCTCAGCTCGGGGTGGCCATAAACGGTGATCTGCGGCACAGTCGGGCCACTGCTCTTCCAGCAAGGGACCCAACAAGCAGCAGAACCAGGGAGACTCCTCGTCCTCCCCCATCCTCCCCTGGGAGGAGCAGCATGGGAGCACGCCACAGGAATCTGCTGGGTTTGGAGACTCCAAACAGGGCCTTGTACCAGAGTTAAAACACTCGGTCACAGGCCGGGTGAGCACAGAGTGTGGCCAGAGACCAGGGAGACAGGAGTGACTGACTGCTTTTCTCTGAGGGCGCACTGGGGTGGTGGGGGGCCAAGCTCTCAGCTCCTCCAGGGGCAGAGACTGGGAGGCCGCCATTTTCATTCTCCTCTCTAAAGCTGTATAGAAAGCCTTCAGGGAACAAAAGCTAAGAGAGCAAACCTGAGCAGATGACTTAGCTTGGCCCCTGGCAAGGGAGGTGCAATCCCACTGGAGCAAAGACACTTGAGAATCACTGCAACAGGCTCCTCTGCCAGAAGATCAGCAAGAACATCCAGCCAAGACCAAGTTTACTGATGAATAAGAACTGCAAAGCCCCAGCTCTAGGGGAACACAGCACATAGAATTCATGGCTTTTTTCCTATGATTCTTTAGTCTTTCAAAATTATTTTTTTTATTTTCTTTATTTTTTGTTTTTCTCTTTCTTTTTTTTAATCTGTCTTCTTTCCTTTTTCAACCAACTAATCCTTTTTTAAAATATTTTTTAATTTTCATTTTTACAGTCATATTCCATCCATTCATTGTACTTAACCTTATTTTTTGTATATATATAAGTTTTTCTTTCTTTAAAATTTTGGGAGGCAGTTTCTTCTAACAGACCAAAATACACCCAAAATCTGGTGTGTGGCTCTGTTCTATTCACCAGCCTGATCATATTCTTTTTTTCCTTTCCTTTTCCCTCCGGTTTCGGGTCTCTTCTGATTTCTTTAGTGTATATTTCTCTGCAGTCATTGTTACCCGTTCAGCATTTTGTTCTCTCATTCATCTATTCTTCTCTCGACAAAATGACAAAACGGAAAAACTCACCTCAAAGGAAAGAACTAGAGGCAGTACCGACTGCAAGGGACCTAATCAACATGGACATTAGTAAGATGTCGGAAGTAAAGTTCAGAATGACGATTATAAAGATACTAGCTGGGCTCAAAAGAAACGCAGAAGATACTAGAGAATCCCTTTCTGGAGAAATAAAATCTAACCAAGTCGAAATCGAAAAGGCTATTAATGAGGTGCAATAAAAAATGGAGGCTCTAACTGCAGGATAAATGAGGCAGAAGAGAGAATTAGTGATATAGAAGACCAAACAATGGAGAATAAAGAAGCTGAGGAAAAGAAAGATAAACAACTACTGGATCACGAGGGGAGAATTCAAGAGATAAGTGATACCATAAGGCAAAACAATATTAGAATGATTGGGATCCCAAAAGAAAAAGAAAGAGAGGGGCAGAAGGTATATTGGAGCAAATTATTCAGAGAACTTCCCTAATCTGAGCAAGGAAACAGGCACCAAAATCCAGGAGGCACAGAGAAGCCCCCCCCAAAATCAATAAAAATAGGTCAACACCCTGACATCTAACAGTAAAATTTACAAATCTCAGAGACAAAGAGAAAATCCTGAAAGCAGCTCAAGACAAGAGGTAAGTAACCTACAATGGTAGAAACATTAGCTTGGCAGCAGACCTATCCACAGAGACCTGGCAGGCCAGAAAGGACTGGCATGATATATTCAGGGTACTAAACAAGAAAAATATGCAGCCAAGAATACTATATCCAGCTAGGTTCTCACTGAAAATAGAAGAAGAGATAAAAAGCTTCCAGGACAAATGAAAACTAAAAGAATTTGTGATCACCAAACCAGCCCTACAAGATATATTGAAAGGAGTCCTCTAAGCAGAGAGATCCTAAAAGTAACATAGACCAGAAAGGAACAGAGACAATATATAGTAACAGTCACCTTACAGGCAATACAATGGCACTAAATTCATATCTATGAGATACCACCTCACACCAGTCAGAATGGCTAAAATTAACAAGTCAGGAAATGACAGATGTTGGCGAGGATGTGGAGAAAGGGGAAACCTCCTACACTGTTGGTGGGAATGCAAGCTGGTGCAGCCACTCTGGAAAACAGTATGGAGGTTCCTCAAAAAGTTGAAAATAGAGCTACCCTACAACCCAGCAATTGCACTACTGGGCATTTACCCCAAAGAAACAAATGCAGTGATCCAAAGGGGCACATGCACCCCAGTGTTTATAGCAGCAATGCCCACGATAGCCAAACTACAGAAAGAGCCTAGATGTCCCTCAACAGATGAATGGATAAAGAAGATGTGGTATGTGTGTGTGTGTGTGTGTGTGTGTGTGTATATATATATATATATATACACACACACACACACACACATATATGTATATATATATACATACATATATACACAATGGAATATTATGCAGCCATCAAAAATGAAATCTTGCCATTTGTAACAATGTGGATGGAACTAGAGGGTATTATGCTAAGCGAAGTAAGTCAATCAGAGAAAAACAATTATGATCTCACTGATATGTGGAATTTGAGAAACAAGGCAGAGGATCATAGGGGAAGAGAGGGAAAAATGAAACAAGTTGAAACCAGAGAGGGAGACAAACCATAAGAGACTCTTACTCTCAGGAAACAAACTGAGAATTGCTGGAGTCGAGGCGGGTGGGAGGAATGGGATGGCTGGGTGATGGACACTGGGGAGGGTATGTGCTATGGTGAGCACTGTGAATTGTGTAAGACTGATGAATCACAGACCTGTACCCTGAAACAAAAAATACATTATATGTTAATAAAATTAAATAAATTTAAAAAAAAAGAAAGTTGGAGAAATGCTTCCTGCCTGGTCTGCCTTAAAGATGGTCTTCACTATGGCAGAATGAGGTGAGAGCAGATCTCTGTTTCAATGCCAGGGATCATCACTGAGTTGTGAACACTATCTTCTTAGAGGTAAGATGGCTGATGAGGATTTTCCAATGTGGAAAAGCCCTCCAATACTGAAGAAATTGAAAGGGGTGCTGGAGTGGCCTCACCCCTCCCTCCAGGACCAGCTGGTTTCTCTGAGCCTTAGTTTCATTTCAGTGACCCTAGAATGACTAAAAATGAGCCCATCTTCTTCCCCATCCTGCCCTTGTTTCAATGACACCCACCATCATTGCACTGAAATATGTAGCACAGCTGGGCCCTCCATGATGTTGAGATGCTCTTGGAGCCACTGGGCGGTTGGCCTGAGAAGTGTGAGTGAAGCCAGGCTCCCTTTTCTCAAACTTTTTAGACACATTTTTTTCATGGAGAATTTAACATATGGGAGGTTTCATTTTGTAATTGCCAGATGTTCGTCTGTTATCTCTGAGGAAGACAAATTATTCTTATTTTCTTTGTTTGCATGTTACACACACACACACACACACACACACACACCCTTCCTCCCATCTAGCTGCAAAGCAGAGAACATCTTTTCTTTGATTTTCATCTCCTCTCCTGGTGAATGCAGACCAAGCATGGCAAATTTCCAGTCAAAGGAGTAATTCCTCCCAAAGCCGTGATGTAAATGAGGATGAGGTGGTGGTAATGAAATATACCTGCACGCAGTTGTTCGCTGTTGGCCCACGGGGCAAGGGCCGGTCCGGGAGGAAGCCACCTGCTCGTTATTCGCACCTCCCCAACTTGTCCAGCCTTTCAGTGGCCTCGGGCCTCATTTACCACCCTTCCAGAGAAGATGAAAGCGTGTTTCCTCCCCAGGGATGCTGTGGGAAGTGCAAGGGAGAATCCACTGTGTGTGGGTGTGTGGTCTGAGTTCCTCTAAGACAGGGAAAAAATGGAAATATAAAATAAATGCGTTAGCAAAGTCTTCTTTGATCTTACTTGGTAATTAATTATTTAATATGGATTTATATCCATATTCTTCACTCAATACAAGCTTCTACTCATTCCATCAAAAACACTATATTCAAATATATTGTGCCTATATACATCTCTTTACACAGACACACTCCTACACTTGCTTCGTATTCACAATTATACACAAGGAGGCTGTCGGTTACATTAATATTAAACATCTAGAAATCTTTTCTGAACTCCTACCCTGTGTCAGGGTCTACGCTAAGTACTACTGATTTAAAAATGAACAATGCCCAAAATATCTTTTCTTGTGGAGTTCACTATCTAATAGTAGATACGGACTTTTAAACAATTTCATTCTGCTTATCAAGTACAACATCAGGAACTTTTTTCAGGTTTAGAGAATGTTCGGAGGATAGAGCAATGCTATCTGGCAGAAAAATAGGTAGGCTGAATAAAGGCCCCCAAATACATACACATCCTAAGCCCTGACGCCTGTGAATATGTTACCTTACATGGCAAAAGGGACTTTGCAGATGGGATTAAGGATCTTGCTGTGGGGAGATTATCCTGGATTATCCAAGTGAGCCCAATGTTATCATAAGGGTCCTTAAAAGAGGGTGGCAAGAAGATCAGAATCAGAAAAAGATGTGAGGACAGAAGCAGAAGGCAGAAGGATGTGTTAGGACATGGAAGTAGGGGCCACAAACTGAGTGCGGTGGCCTCTAGAAGCTGGAAAAGCCAGGGAATGGAAGAGTCCCCTGACGCCTCCCCAAGGAACACAGCCCTACTAGCATCTTGAGTTTGGATTTCGAGCCTCTAGAACTGAGAGAGAGTAAATCTGTGTTGTTTTAAGCCACTAAATTTGTGGTAACTTGTCACAGCAGCAATAGGGAACTAATGCAGAAGGACAGGAAGCGAAGCCTGGAGGAGAGCAGATTTAGGTTTGCAAACTAAGTAGAATGTTTCTGGACGCAACACAGGGGTGACACGGTGGGGCAGCCAGGCAGAGGACCATCTCAGCAATGGGTGGCACTGTAAAAGCACACGTGCTATCAAGGCTTTGCTTTCATTCAAATCTGCTTTGATGGTAACGGCAGCAGAGGGGAGGATGAGGTGACTGAACGCACCGTGGAAGGCCTTGAATGGGGCCTATCAGCTACCTATGGCCACAGTCAGGCTATGTAACAAACCACCCCAACACTGTGCTTCCAAACACCATCCACTTATCATTCCTCACAAATTGGGCCATCTGGGTGGTTCTTCCGACCTGAGCAGACAAGGCTGTTTTAGCTGGACTTGCTCATGCGTGTGCAGTCAGACAGGTTGGCCGTGGACTGGCTGGTCCAGACTGGCCTCAGCTGGGAGGTCTTGGCTCTCCTCCACGTGTCTCTCCCATCCTTCAGGGGGCTAGCCTGGGTATGTTCTCTTAGTAGTAGCCAGGGTCAAAAGAGAAGCAGAAACTCACAACAACTTTTTCAATCTTCTGTTTGCTTGTAGATTGCCACTGTCCCATTGGTGAAAGTAAGTCATGTGATATATTAGTTTGCTAGGGCTGCCAGAACAGAGTACCACAGATTGGGTGACTTAAACAGAAAAAATATATTTCCTCACTATTTGGAAGACTAGAAGTCGAAGATCAAGGTGTTGGCACAATTGTTTCTTCTGAGGCCTCTCTCCTTGGCTTGTGGATGGCTGTCTTCTCCCTGTATCTTCACATGATCCTGCCTCTACACATGTCAAGGTCCCAATTTCTTCTTCTAAGGACAACAGTCCTATTGGATTAGGGACCCCCCCCCCAAAGACTTCATTTTAACTTACCTCTTTAAAGGCTGTATCTCTAAGTACAATCACATTCTGAGGTACTAGGGGTTAAGACTTCAACATATGAATGGGGGAGGGGAAGGAAGGGAGTCACAATTCAGCCCATGACACATGGCCAAATCCAGAGTCCTTGTGAGAGGGGAGTATCAAGGACATGGACCCTGGGAAGCATGTAAATGGGGGACCATTAATGTAATCAATGTACCACATGAACTGAGAATTTTGCTTTAGATCCATTAAGTGATTAGAAGTCTGCAGATTTTTAACTGGGAAGTACAATGATTTAAAAAATGTGTTTAAAGAGATTATAGTTCCAAATATATTTTTTGATATACAGAACACTATTTGCAGAATATGAATAAGAGTGGCTTCTAAATGTCATGGCTCTGATCCAACATACTAATTTCAGATCCCTATTGCAAAACAGCCCCAAACTTATGGCTTAAAAACCACTTTCTTAGATTGCAGAGTTTTGTGGGTTCAGAACTTGGGCTGGACCAAGCTAGGCCCCTCGGAGCACCCAGATAGAGCATTCCAAGAGAAAGTGCGGTCTTGTAAGGACTGTGCCCAGAAAAAGGCACAGAGTTACTCCCACTGCACTCTATTGGGCCAAAAAGTCACAGACCAAATCAGTCTATGCATTCCTAAAATCCTGTTGCTTCCTCAGGAAAACAGAGTCTGAGTAGCTGGGTTTACGTTATCCTTTCTGCACATGTTTGAGGAGGGCTTTGCAAGAACGTGAGTGACACTTCACACCTGTGTGGGACAGTACTAGATCTGGAAGGTGGGTTGGTAGCCTGTTCTCAGTCCCACTGGAGATTCACTCTGGAGGACTGAGCCTAGGCACTACATCCAGATCCAGTGTCTCGGAGCGTGGGCTCTGTGCTCTTGGCCGCTACCAGCAGCAGTGGGCTCTAGACTGTCTCTGGGGTGGAAAGAATGAGGGGACCGACCTTCTGGCCCTTCCAGGCTGGTGCTGTTATTCTGCCAGCCCCCTCCAACAAAGGAGTGAGGGGCACAGGCAAGCACTGTGCCAGCCCCTCTACCCCATGAGAGCGTGGGGGTGGGACCTCACTCCAGAAAGGATTCTTCTCCCTACTCTCGCCTTTCAAAAAGGCTCACTTCCTCAGAACATCCTCCCCTGACTTCCCCAGCTTAAAGGAGAAAAGCAGTTAATCTTCCCAGCATACACACCAGAACTTAGGTCTTGGGTTGGCTTCACCCAAAACAGACTGTGAGACAAGGATCCAAGTGCAAGAAGTTAACCTGGGAGGTGATCGCAGGAAACACCAGGAGTGCAGTGGAGAAGGGAAGGAACCCCAAAGAGGGCATGTTAATGAGCAGATTGCCATTGTTGGCAATTGAGGCTTGCTCTTGCTAGGAACCTCTTGGGCTGGGGCTGCTGAAGTGTGCACCTCAGAGTGGCCCCATGCACAAGGTGGGAGCCAGGATAATAGTCACCTTACAGCCCCCATCCATTATGCTGCGGACTGCTCTCAGAACAACTGCCCTGCATATCAAGCCTGCCCCCTGCACGGGCCTCACAGCCAGAACAGTCTCGGGCAGAGCGCAGGTGCTCGAGGCGGGAAGCTGCTGGCCCGTGCAGCACAGAACAGTAAGTGTCAAGGTGATAAGGGCAGGACACCAAAAGGATCTACCAGAAACTCATATCCAGGGACCCACGTTAGACCTCACATCATGGCTGTTTTTACTAATTACATCACTGCAATATTTTTTTACCAAATAAGAAAAAAAGCAAAGTTTGAATGGCATATATGTCTCATCAAAATAAAATACACTGAAATGAGCTGGAACATTACAGAAATGTAGGCAATCAAAAATAAAAGTCACTTCATCTCTTTGTTCCTGTGCCCCATTCCACAGAGGCATCCACTCTCTTAACTATTTCTGTTTTCAATGGTTAGTTACAATCATCCCTCTAAATCATATACTTAGACAGAAGGTCCTCATTATCCAAGTACAACTGGCACCAGAAAAAAAGCCACTTAAAGTGAATCCATTTAAAACAGAGATCAAAATTTCACAGTAAATGGTGATTAGGAGATTATCTTGAAAACTGAAACTAAAATTATAAAAATAAATGTGCTTTTATTTAATAAAACTTATGTTATAATGGCAGCTGGGCACTAGTTCTTAGAAAGAGTAAAGAAGAAATCAAGCATCTAAAGGGTTTGGGGAATCATTTTTCAGACAAAATTGTACAATAGCAGGAGACGACATCCTTTGTTTCATATTTGACTTTCACGGTTCAATCAACGGACGATCATTTTTGCCAAGAGCATTCCAAGATTTCATAAATGTTCCCAAGGACTTCTCTTTATTCTGAGATATTAAAACTCATTTCCGAGCAATGGTACTGTCGCCATTCTGACCATTTTTCCCTTCCCAGTTGTTAACCCGCCTCCTCCTGCCAAGCCCTCATTTGCCTTTGCCTTCGAGTGTGATTCACGCAGCTGTGCTTCTTACTTTAGAGTTTACACGAACCCCTACATCTACTTTAGGATTTTGACTGACTGAATTAACGTGATAAGTGGAGAACCACAAATGTCAAGAAGGGAGGGTGTTGGGGAGCCTGGGTGGCTCAGTCGGTTAAACATCTGCCTTCAGCTCAGGTCATGATCCCAGCGCTCTTTCTCTCTGTCTCTCTCTGTCAAATACATAAATAAAATCTTAAATTAAAAAAAAAAAAAAGAAGAAGGGAGGGTGTCGGTGGAAACTAATGTATCAACATTCATATAATTTTTAAGTATATGCATACTTTGACAACTTTTGATTCTCTGTACAACCTCGTAACTACAGAGATTGGCATAACAAACATTCAGATAACAGGCGCCACTGTACCTCCATGTCTTATCAGCTTTAGACAGATCTACTGACATTCCCACCATGAAAGATGGGACATCGTTGCCCTTAAATTGCCCGCTGTATCCCCACCCTACACCTCTTGATTTTTGCTGTATAATCTTCTAGTTCTTCTAGCTTTGCCTTTAAGGCAAAAGTGTTTTTTAAGATTTTATTTATTTATTTGACAGAGAGAGAGAGAGAGTGAGAGAGCACAAGCAAGGGCAGCGGCAGAGGGAGAAGGAGAAGCAGGCTCCCTGCTGAGCAGGGAACCAGATGTAGGACTCGATCCCAGGACCCTGAGATCATGACCTGAGCCGAAGGCAGACGCTTAACAGACTGAGCCATCCAAGTGCCCCGGTTTGCCTTTATGTTTTTAGATACACGTCAACTTGTATCTTCTGGCCCAGAGATCTTGAACTGCATCCATTGACTCTGCCCTGAGAACCACTGCCTTAAGCCCCCAGCAGAGCTTGTCCAGTGGACCAAGAGCATAGAGACAAGTGTAGGAAGCCAGGCTTCTGGGCTGCTGAGAAAAGGTTGCACTGCACAAGGGTGGGCCCTGCTGCACCTGGGGAAGGGCAGCGCTGAGCCCCAAGGCAGTTGAAATTGAACTTGATTCAGTCTGAATCTCTCAACCTGGTCCATTCTCAGTTTCAAGGGGAAACTGAGGTAGCTAACTCTACCAAAAAGACACATGCATGTGCAGCAGAGAAAAATATCTTTGTTTTATCAGTCTGTTAAAAAAAAAAAAAAAAGAAAGAAGAAGAGAAAGAAGAAGCTAATGTTGATGAGAATTTTCAAACCAATGTACCTAGCCTGTAAAGGGAATTCAGCCTAAAATCTAAAAGAACAGTAACCTCCAGGGCAGCTCTCTCCAAACCCGGGAATACATCCCAAACACATGAGGAGTCCGATTTCCAGACCCCATCTCTGATCTCTGGGAGTGGGGCTGGGGAGTCAGGCTTTTCATCAGGAACCCCAGGTTCCCGATCCTTCTGGAGACCCTGCAGCCCAAGGCCTCTGAAGGGCATTTACGGTCAGCTTCTGCAGAGGTGGCCAGTTATCCTGGCTAAACCATGGCAAAGGGAGGTCAGAAGGGGGAGGAAGAAAGAGGCTACCGATGTTTAGTGAGGGCCTCTCCCATGCCTGGCATGGGGCCAGGCCCTCTACATGTGCTATCCCCTTTAATCCTGACAATACCACCATGAAGTGTGTTTGCATTTTACAGATAATAAATCTGAAGCTCAAAGAGGTCAAGCAAGTCATTTGGGTCAGTTAGCTTATAAATGGTAAAACGAAGATTTGAACCCATGGCACTTGATTCAGCAAGGCCATCTCTGAGGACAAAAGTGCAGAAGACGGTATTATGGGCTGAACTGTGTCCCCTCAAAATTTATATACTGAAGCCCTAACCCCCAGTGCCTCAGAACAAAGTTGGAGATAGGACATTTTTAAAGGTAATTCAGGTTAAATGAGGTCACAAGGGTGCAGCCTAATCCAATAGGACTGATGTCCTTATAAGAGGGATGCACGGTTCAGAGGAGAGAGCAAGTGAGGACCCCGTCAGAAAGGGGTCATCGACACACCAAGGAGAGTGGGCTCAGGAGAAACCAAACCGGCCCACACCTTGATCTTGGACTTCCAGCTTCCAGAACTAAAAGAAATACATGTCTGTTGTTTAAGCCACCCAGCCCATGATCTTTTGTTACGGCAGCCCTGGGAAAGGAATAAAGAGAGGAAATGGAAAAGGAACAGAGGAAGAGAGACGAAAGGGAAAAGCAGAGAAAGGAAAGCAGAGAAGTGAGGAGAAAGGACTCATTGTTGGTCTCACCTGGGTTGGGGGAGAAGCTTACATCATGAATGAGCAGAAGAGCAATGAACAAAACTTGAAGGAAAACTCTCTTAACCACTGACAAGGAAGCCCCTAGAATGTGCTGTGCAAAGACACCAGCTCTACACACCAGTTCTCATCCCTCCAAAGTACCTGCTGACCCTAACAACGGCTTTGCTTTGCTGTCTCCTGCACCCGTGACATGACACGGTACCCTCGAAGGGAGGCTTCAAAAGGAAATCATGACAAACAAGCCGATCCTATGTTTCAGACATTTCCAAATTCATGGAGGAATGGTTCAGATCTGCATGTTTTCCTGACCTTGGAGATCTATGTTTTCCCCACCCTCACTGCTTCTAATCCTGACTTCAAAGCCCCTGGGAGATTTAAAGAAGCAAACTGAAGATGAGCTCCTTTTTCTCCATCAAAAGCAGACTCCACAAAGCAGCAGCCCTCTCCACAGAGCGTGTGATGGCTCCATGTCCACGATGAACAGCGTGGAAGCCGGAAAGGGGTCCACGCCAGGGACCCGAGGCACCTGCCAAGGTGTGTTCACAGCAGATGCTTAGCACTTGCTTTAATGTCATCCAATCATTAGAGGGAGCAGAGCTTGAAAGAGATTCAGTCCGAGGATATGAAGGGGTGAGCACCTCACACTAGCAGCTGAGAAAGCAATGTCTTCAAAGATAGGGTAAACTCATGACCACAGAGAAGTGTTGTTAGTTCTGAGAAAGGAGGAATTTTTTAAACTTTGCATTAGAGGTTCTGAAATAATAGACAGGACATATTTGGGGGTGTGGGTGGGGTGCTTATAAACAACAGACATTTATTTCCAACAGTTTAAAGGCTGGAAGTCCACGATTGGAGTGTCAGTATGGTCAGGTTTTGGTGAGACCCCTCTTTCCAGTTGTAGATGGCCACCTTCTCACTGTGTCCTCCTATGGTGAGGAGGGGTGGTGAAGAAGTTCTCTGGAGTCTCTTTTATAATAAAGGACACGAATTCCAATTGTGAAGGCTTCCCCTCATGACCTATCACCTCCCAAAGGCCCACCTCCTAAGACCATTACATCCTGGGGTTAGGATTTCAACATATGAATTTTGGGGGGTGACACAAACATCAGACCATTGCATAACATGACCCAGGGAAGGTTCCTCTGAGGTGGTTAAGCTGAGATCTTCAGTGAAGCAGGACTTAGGCGGTTGCAGATCTTAGAAACCCAACTCCAAGTGAGAAGCACTCACACACACCATAAAGACTTAGTGGCTTGCCTAAGGAGGAAGTCTAGGAGTGGCTGACCAGGCCTCACTGAATCTGGGACAGCATCATCTATTGCTTGATTAGTTTGCTTGGCTTTCACTATGTTTTTCCCTCTGAGAGCTTGGAAGGCAGCCATGCTTTTCTTGCCTCCCTGACTTCAGGGAAGTGTTGTGTCACAGAGAAAACAGCAGGAATTGCCCGTACACCATTTGCTTTTGTTTCCCTGAACCACAGCGTCTTTGAGAGGGTGTTTGAGTTTGGGAGCCTCCAAAACGGGCCCTGAGGCAAGGATGTCAGTGCACATGGTTATCTGGGAGGTGATGTCAGGAGGCATCATGGGAGTTCAGGGAAGTGAAGGAGGGGAGGGAATTGGCAGGTTATCAATAGAGGCAACCGGGGCTCATGCCTACAGCGGAGCTTTGGGAAATGGTGTGGATCACACCTCTGAGATAGCCAAATCAAGAGGTGAAGCATCTGGAGCATTTATCCACCACATTCCTTCCATCATTGGCTGAGGGCTGCTCCTGGTGGGACATTAGCAATCAAGTACTTCCGCCTTCCCTGAGAGCAGGCCCAGGGGCTACGGCAGCCACAGGAAGGCAGAGTCCACATGCACTCGCAGTTGAAAGTGGGCTTTCGGAGTGTGTGAGAATGATGAGGGCCATGGGGACTTGGGTGAACTACCACAGTGTCCTCCACAGGGGTTATGCTAAGGGAAGAGAGAGAGGTGAGTGCCTTTGAGGACCACAGGGGAGAGGAAGAGAGCTCCTGGGAACAAACGGGTCATGGAGAACTCGCAGGTTGCACATGGAGGGTGGTCAGGAACTCAGGCTGTGAGCTCCGGAGAGGTACAGGACTGGACTGTTTGTCTTCCACACTTGGGGCCCAGGAACTGTTCTTGGTGCTGGCATCTGGCCTCCTTAAGTGACCTTCACAATGGCCTATCAGAACAGATGCCCAACCAGTCATAATGGACATTCAACCAATCGGACATTCAACCAATCAGAATAGATGCCCGACAAGTTAGAACTGACACTCAACCAGTCAGAACCAACAATGGCCGGGGCGCCTGGGTGGCTCAGTCGTTAAGTGTCTGCCTTCCGCTCAGGGTGTGATCCTGGTGTTATGGGGTCGAGCCCCACATCAGCCTCCTCCACTGGGATCCTGCTGCTTCCTCTTGCACTCCCGCTGCCTGTGTTCCCTCTCTCTCTAGCTGTCTCTCTCTCTGTCAAATAAATAAATAAAATCTTAAAAAAAAAAAAAACAACAATGGCCATTATCAATGGCTTGTGTCAGGGGAAGAGCTCTAGCTGTAGGCAAACCCAGACCTAAATACAAGCTTGTGGTCAATGAGTTCTGACTGACAGTCTCCACCTTCTGCCTGCTTTTGCCTGCCTCCCATTCTACCTCTTTCAGCAATCCAATATCTTCATGTGGCCCAGTGCTCTTTGCTTTAGAATTCTCACTCAGGAAATGCTCGTGTGTCAGTCACTTACACCACAGTATGAATTTAAGATACTAAAGCATCTGAATGATGAACTTCATCTTGACTGTGGAAGAAAAGGCAGAATCTCCATGAAAGACACATTCACAATGGTGGGAGGGGGGACAACTTTGTTCTACAACAGCCCCAAGGTGGCATCCCACGAGGGTAGGCTGTAAGGCAGGCCAACCTCACTTTAGTGTTTTGAGGGAGCTTGTGGCCTGTCTTCCCAGATCTGTCACAGCCGCTGACCCTTGTGTCCCTCACACATCAAAGCCTGATGACCACCTAGGACACTGACTCAGCTCTTCCTTGGTGCCCCACCCCAACCACACAGCGCAGCATCTCACCAGAAACCAGCTCTGTGCTTCACTGGTCCGTGAGGAACGCTGTGCCTATTCAAAACAGAAACCCTGCTTTGTAAGACTGTGCCAGCCAGGTTACAAAGCATGCCTGCAAAGGCTCTGTTATCTCGATGGGGCCAGGAGCACTGGAGGGGGAGGAAGAACTCTCTAAGCTTGCACAGCAGCGCCCTTTGCATAGACCCTCCTCACAGTCCCCACGGCAATGCTTGCCCGAGACCGTGCCTCTTCTAAAGCAGCCAGAAAAGTCTTCACCCCACTTTCCAGCCTCCACCCACTACTCTGTCCTGGATTTTGCTGCGGATTTTTCTTCTAAAGGCACAGCCTAAGGTAAGCTGTTCCCTCCAGCAGACCAGGAACAGGTTCCTGCTGCCTGTTCCTAAGTCCCAGCCCCGAGACTGAACTTGGCTTCAAGGTCACCGAAGAACCCGTGCCACGCAGCTTTCCACACTCGTGTCCCAGTTTCACAGTCCGTGGGACAACCACCCTCACCTCAGGGGGAAAGACAACAACCCTGTCCCATGCCCATTGCTGAAGAGCACACGAGGGTGGCCTATTTCTACTCCAGCATGCTTGGGGCGTCCCCTGGGAAGACATGGAGATTGGATTCATCCAGATGGGCTGGGAGGAGGTTGGGACTGCCCGTCAGGGTGCGGACACGCTGCTGCCCCATGTGGCATGGCTTTTTGAGGCTCAGGAGGTAGGACTTCTTAATGGGGATTCAGGGCTCCAGGTGTGAGTGTTCCCACTCCCAGGGCGGGAACTGCAGCTCCGTTTATGGCCTAGCCTTGGAAATCTGGCCTCATCCTTGACACAGCGTCCCAGGGGCTTCACACGGGGCACCCGCCACACTCCTCAAAGAAAGAGGAGAAGACCATGGCGCATGGGAGATGTAGTTGGGATCATCTTTAGAAAATACGATCTGCCCTAATACGTCAAAGCCAAATGAAACCTCTATCTGTTAGCAAAGTATGCCCACACTCTCCTACCCCTGGTCCCCTGGTGTCTAAATATGGCCTAGCCTTTAAGGTCCTCCAAGAAGCTAGCACCCCAGCCAAAGTCAGCTCTACCTCCTCTGCTCTGCCCCTGCCGTAGCTGTTTTCAGGTGTCTACCCACCTCTCCATTGCCTGCTAGGAACCTGGGCCTGCCTGGCTGCCCCGGTCATCAGGGCTCAGGCCCCTCACCTCTTTGTGGCCCCTGTGCATCTGGGAATTGGCCTGAGCCACAGTAGATTTAAACCCCAGAAGTTTTCCAAGAACATCCCGTGAGGGGCCAGTGTAATGGGAACAACGTGTACTGGGGGTGTATCTGTTGGCAAAACATGTCTCTGGCAAGTGTATCAGCCTCCGAATGCAGCCTCGGCCCTGGCCCAGCCCCAGCTGGCAAGCTCTGGAGAACAAGCTGGACTGGCTGGACATCATCACTTATGCTATCCAGGCCCATACTCCTGCTCCTGGCTCCTTAAACACGATGCCCTGAAGCAAGGTTCCCCAGCCATCTGAGCTAGACAGACATCGCCTCCAGGGCTGCATGGAGGAGGCTGGCACACAAAGCGCTTGCTGTACAGATTCTGGGGTCCCCTGGAGTCTTGGATCAGTCTAAGACGTCTTTTCTGTCTGGGCAATGGTACTCATGTGAAGACTATGGCTGCTCCACCTTCTTTTTTTATTTTTTTCCAGCTTTATCAAAGTATAATTGATAAAATTGTAAGATATTTGGAGTGTACATGGTGATGATTTGATATAGGCATACATTGTGGAAGGATTCCTCCCATCTAGTTCACATTCTCTCTCTTTTTTTTTTAAGGTTTTATTTATTTACTTATTCATGAGAGACAGAGAGAGAGGCAGAGAGAGAAGCAGGCTCCCCACGGAGCAGGGAGCCCGATGCGGGACTCGATCCCAGGACCCCGGGATCACGACCTGAGCCAAAGGCAGATGCTTAACCGACTGTGCTACCTGGGTGCCCTAGTCCACCTTCTTGACCAAGGTTGGCAAACTATACCTGGGGCCACATCTAGCCTATCACTTGTTTTCGTAAAGATTTACTTGAACACAGACACGCGCATTTGTTGTATGTTGTCCACGGCTGCTTTCCCACACTGGTGGCAGGGTTGAGGAGTATGGCAGATATTGTATGCAAAGCCTAAAATATTTACTCTCCGGCCATTTACAGAAAAAGTCTGCTGACCCCAGATCTAGACACTCATAGATCACCTCACCATCCCTCACCAGGGAGGAAGAGTCCCAGCCGCCATGTCCAAACTACAACTTGGCCCAGGAGTTCAAGCAAGGGAGAAAAGTTTCCAGAAAGCCCACAGGACAGGGTCGCACATATCAGATCAAAGGCATAGCAAGAAACAGATTCCTGGAACCACCAGGCCACCCAGCCTCTACTTCTCCCCTCTCCCCCTATAGAGATGGGTAAGCTCTTTTTTACCTGCCTCAGCTAAGAGCTGGGATTGAAACTGTATTAAAAGAAAATCCAGAGGGACAAAAAAATTGGGGTGATCTCAAAACTTCGGGGTCCAGCTCCAATCAGCTCAGTGAGAACGACCCCCAGACTCAGAGCCCACAGCCTCTCTCAGCCAGGCTGGAAAGCAGTGGCTGACTGGCCTCAAAACCTGGGTCCCCAGCATGAGACTCAGGTCTGCCACACCAGGTCCTAGTTGTCTGCGGTCCCTTTTCATCTCAAATCACAGCTAGCTCCATGATCCCAGAACTCCTCAGATGGGACCAGTAGACCCATTCTTATTCGCCACAGTGAACCGCCCACCATCTATTGTCACCCATCTGCCACAGAGAGATGAAGACCCTACCCTGAGGCAGAGAAGGCTCAGATGCTTTCCTTCTCAGGTGACCAACTTGTAGCCTTTTCCTTAAGGAAGGAAGCTTCCAGAATTCTATTCCATAAGGCTTTCAAATAATGAGTTCCAAGAAAGAATCTGTCCCTTGCCAGCTTTGAACCTCAATCAAATTATTTAAATCTCCCAAGCCTCGTTTTCATCTTCTGGAAATGAGATAATACTGCCAACCTCATATGGTTAAAGGACATACATGAGGACCTCACTAGAATGACCAGTGCAACGGATGAATGAGGGCTTTGAACAAATGGGAATAACGACACTTACATGGCAGGGGAAGTTTTGTTCACCGTACCTCCTGGCATTATGCCTCTTTCCTCCCTTTGTCCTATTTCATTCAATTTATTCTCATTTGTCCCCACAGAAATTTCTTTCCCTTTTTATCTCATTCTCAAGGCAATAAAGAATAAAAGATACACTTGTAAACTAGATTTATATTTAGTTAATTATATTATACCAAAATATAAAATTTGGCAAGACAGCCCTACATTCCTGCATCCTTTCTTTCTTCCCTCAGACCAAAGTTAGCCCCCACATACGCAGCCAAATTTATTAATGCCTAATAAACATATGTATGTGTACCTGGTTTGCATAAAGAAGTAACTAAATAAAAATTTTTAAATGCTTGAACTGAGTGGCCAAAGACTAGAGTTCAAGCTTTTGTCTTGCCCACAGATACGCCATGTGACCTTCAGAGAGTCACTTGACCTCCATGAGTCTGTTTCCACATCTCAACATAGGGGATTTGGACTAACTTCTATTATGGCCCTCTTACAGGACATAGCGTTAGAGGAAAAGGGTTTGGGTTCTTACGTATCCTTGGAGAATTGAGACTTTTATCATTATGTAAGATCCCTCTTGATCTCTGACAACTTTCCTTGCTTTAAGTCCGTTCTGTCAGAAATGAATATAACTACTTCTATTTTCTTTTGAGTGGTGTTAGTGTGCTGTACCTGTCTTCATTCCTTTACTTCTAATCTACACGTGTTTAAAGTGAGTTTGTTGTAGGCAACATGTAGGTGAGTCTCACGTTTTGATCCACTCTGGCAGCCTCTGCCCTTAAACTGGTGCATTTAGACCACTGACGCTCAGCGTGGTCACTGACAGACAGTGAGAGCTACCGTATTTGTTACTGTTTGCTACTGGCTCCCTTGTTCTGTGTTCCCATTGTGGTCTTCCACTCTTTTTTTTTTTTTTTTTGGCTGTGCATGGTTTTATTATTTGTTTAAAAGAGTTATTCACTTATTTGAGAGAGAGAGAGAGAGCACAAGCGAGAGGGGCAGAAGGAGGAGAGAGAATCTGAAACAGACTCTGTGCTAAGCGTGGAGCCTGACGCGGGGCTCGACCTCACAACCCCGAGATCACCACCTCGCAATCACAACCTGAGCTGAAATTAAGAGTTGGATGCTTAACTAGCTGCGTCACCCAAGCAACCCTGCTTTGCCTGGTTTTAATTGATCACTTGATATGGTTTCATTTTCTTTCCTTTCTTAGCATGTCAGTTGTACTTCATTTTGTGCTTTTTTCAGTGGCGGACTCAGATAGCCAGGAATCTCATGCCTTACACTCACAAGCACCTGCCACCTCAACCTCACCCTAACAGCCATACTCTGCCTGCAGGACTCAGCCTGCACGTCTCTGCAGACTAGGCTTTTGGGCTCAGCTGATGGGACCATAAAACCCTGGCCAGCATGTAAACCTTTTTCTTGAGCTGCTGTAGCATTCTGGATAACTGAGAATTCGGGCAGATATTTTTATGCCGAATTTTCAGCCTTCCTCCCATACAAAGACCCTCACAGGAGTGGCCAGAGCCACATTGTTCGTAACAGACCAAACTGGAAACAATTCAAGCGAATGGGTAAAAAGAATGTGGTATGTCCATACAATGGAATATTTTTCAGCAATGAAAGCAAACAGACTGCGGATACATGATGAGACATGGATGGACCTCAAGAACGTTTTGCTATGTGAAGGAAGCCAGACACAACAGACTGCATAGTGTATGATTCCGTTTATAAAAATGTCCAGGAAAAGGCATATCTATATAGACAAAGTAGATTACTGGTTGCCCGGAGAGCAGGGAGTGAGAAAGGGGGATTAACAGTAAATGTGCATATGTGATCTTATTAGGGTGACAGAAATGTTCTAAATGTGATTTATGGTGATGATCACACAACTTGGTAAATTTACTAAAAAACAATCACTGAATTGTGCACTTGAAATGGATAAATTAGATGATGTGTACAATATGCCTCAGTGAACTTTTTTTTTAATTCTAAAACTCACAAGCCTGTTTTCTAAAATGCTTTTTGCATGACTCTGCCTCCCAGCCTTGGTCGATCAGTAGAGTGGACCATACCACATTTTCAGCTAATTATTGTGAAGATTTTACACTAAAGGTGTAGAAGCTTCCAACAGAGAGCTAACTAACATCCGGAATCCCACAAGACCTACCCAGAAAGCTGTTTTTATTAACAAGTCTCCGGCTTCAACACACCTGCAAGGTGTCCATATTTCCATAAATTGGGCTCTAAATTAATCGAAATTTTTATCATTTTTCCTTCTTTCTTCCTCCAGAATCTTCTCCTGGGGAAAGAGAGTCAGACCATCGAAAGCATTCAACGCAATTCCAGATGGGGGTTCATTGCTCCACTCCCCGTCGCTTACCGCTTAGTAGGACCTCTGTGTTTGTGAAGCCGTAGAGAAAGGCAGGTTGTCTGTATTCCATTTGGGAAACATTCATGACCCACTTCCAAAGCACCTCCAAGGGGAGCAGCTGGCTAAGCACAGCACCAGTGAGTCAAATTTGTGTTTGCAGAAGAAACAAATAATTAAAACAGATCAAAGGCTCGATGTGATAATTAGAAACATGCTCATCGCTGTTCACACACTGGGAAGCTCTCCATTCTCCAAGATGGAGAAACAGCCACAGGCACTATTTTAAAACTGTCCTCATTCCCAGCCCCCACCACTTAGGTTTGCTTTTTTTCTTTTTTCTTTTTTTTCTCCTGAGAGGGTTTGTGGTTTCAGCTTGCCATATTTGCAACCTAAGGACTGGTCGTCTTTCTCAGCTTTTTGGCCTCTTGCATACTCTTTAAGACAACCTCAAATGCCACATAAACTGAGAAGCTGGTCTTGGTCCCTTGGGGCTCCGGCTTATGGCCTTTGGGGCACTTTCTCTGTTGTGCTCTGTTGAGCACCTGGGGCGGGTCTGCGGGTTCCACCACTGGGCCGGCCGCTCATGGCCAAACCTGGGGCATTCATCTCCAGGCCTCTGCACAGCCACCAGGCCCTAGGGCCCAGCAGGTGTGCAATGTGGCTCACCTGGCACCTGCCACTGGCCTCACAGTGTCTCTCCTATTCTTCCAAGGGCCACCAACATGCCCACAACATCCACATCAGCCTCCTCCCCCCCAGACTCACTGAGAAAGGAGAAACATTCGGAGCTAATACTCCCTCCACCCCCAAATCGTGGCCCACTGCCAGTTCTCACCTGTACCTTAGTGTTGAGAAGAGGAGAACGCCCCCTTCCTCTCTTTAAAATGAAGGCCTCTTCTACCTTTTCCCACTTCCAGTTTCATCAAGCATCCGGCATCTGCCCTAAAGCTTCAACCTCTCCCCCCCGTACTTCTTATCTTACCTCCCAGCAAACTCCAGAGGACCCCACCTTGATCCCACCCAGGTGCATGCTCACAGACTTGCCACATGTGGCAAGCAATAGTAAGGGTATTTCCGCAGTAGTAAGGGAAAGATTGGAAGGGAAGAGGAGAAGAGGAAGTGAATAGATTGGGGATGACCCAGAGGGATTAGCACTGGCCTCCCCAGGTCTCTGTGCTCTGCTTTCTCGCCAGGCAATCTCATTCCCAGCTAAGGCTCAGGCAGGCGCCACACCACACTCGCAGGCCACCTCTTAATTCGGTTTTCCTCTGCAAGTTCTACAAGCAGGTAAACGTTTGCCCTTCCCTCATCCTGCCCTTTCCATCCCATCCACCCCTCCAGGCCCATCTCCCTTACCAGCATCATATCCCCCACCTGTGGTCCATACACATACACTCAAGACTTCCCATATTCATTCACCAGCCTGGTTTCCCAGCCTCCAGGGCAATTCTTGAATCCTCATCCCCACCACTGCTTTGTTCACTCCTCAAGACCCTGATGGGCCACGTTGGAGAGCCCACTCCTGCTCTCATGGACTCCAGCCTCATGTGCAGGTGACATTCCATCACATCTCCTGCTGATAAGCCCTCACTGGCTCCTCGTCACTCAGAAATCAATGTCACAATCCTTGGCATGGCGTTTGAGATCTTCTAAATTCACCATCCTAAGCCTTCCTACCATCCCGCACCCTTCATTCCAGCCACACCAAACTGCTGGCCCCTTCTTACCTCCACCATGCCTGCCGCAGCTCTGTGCCTCTACATAGGCTTTTCCCCTTCTCATCTTTCAAGATGGGCTCCAAACCAGCCGTTCCAGGCCCCTACCCTTGGTGTTCATGGCACATCCGTGAATCTAGTGTTTCCTGCACTGTGTTGTCAATCTGTGTTTGCTTGTCTGTGTCTACATCCTACTGTAAGGAGCCTTACAGCAGGGATTCTGTTTTGCTCGTTTTCACATTGCAGTGCCTAGCACATTTTAATAGGTTTTAATAGTATTCAGGTATGCCAAAGCCAATAGACCAGGAGAGGACTGCCAATGAAAAGACAGTATGTTACTCCCAATTCCCAAGAGGAGAGAGCACATCACGCCACCATGCCCTGGTGCACCATATGGGGAAGCACCAGAGTTGGCCAGGAGGCAGAGGGAGTCAGGGAAGAGCAGGGGCAAGAGTTTTTATTGTGGTTTCCGTGAGAAGAATGAGGGAATAGGGTGAGCAGGTTTAGGGCTGGCTCACTGGAATCCTTTCAGAGGACAACGGAATATAGGAGCTGTTCCTAGAAGCCTAGCATCTGGCCCTGGGGTGCTAAGGCAGGTGGACAGTAGCCCCAAGTGTGAGTCCAATAAGGTAGGTAGCTGGGTGTGCAGACTCTGACTGGGCTTCTTTGTATTTGAAAAACACACCCCTGGGAGGAGGACTCCTCCCAAGCATACGGGAGACATCAAGGGAGGCAGACACAGAGGCAAGATGATCCAGGTGTATCATCAAGTTGTCCAGAACAATGTGTGTCTGATATACGCACACAGGGCAGATGTTAAATCCTCAGTTTACAGAAGCTAGAAACAGCATTAATACAGTAGGTGCTTAAAAGAAGCTGAAATAATAACCAACTAGATAGATGGTCGGGTGGGTGGATAGATACATGGATGGATAGATGGATGCATGCATGGCTGGAGGGGATGGGTGGATAGATAGATAGGTGCATGGATGGGTGGGGATATAAATGAATGGATGAATGGGTAGATAGATAGGTGCATTTATGGGTTGGGGGGGTAAATGGATGGATGGTGGATAGATACAGATGGATGCATGGATGGGTGGGTAAATGGACAGATGGGTGCCTCAACAGGTGCATGGCTGGGTAAATCGATAGACAGCTCACATGCTAGTAGTTTCAGGTAGTCTGGGGAAACCACTGAGGCATTTTGATTTTCCAACCTTTTCACAGTTTGCTATTTCAAATACGGGAGAATTAAGATTTCTCCCTAAAGCAATGCTCAAAAAACCTAAGAAATAAGTTTTCATTCATAGCCTGACTATGATAGAGATATTTTACAGATACCATTAACTCACAATTTTCCTTCTAATTATGGTTAAATATAAAATTCATATTATAGTTTTAATTGGGGGGGGCAGGGGGAGGGGGACTCTATGTTTACTGTCCCAGGAAATGCAATAAAGACTGTAATATTCCACTTTTGAAAGCTCATTGGCCCTGATGGAGTCCAGACCTATCTGGACAGGGATGTTTAAGGCCAGAAAGAAAAAGAATTTGAGGAGGTTTATGTTCAGAGTGGTTTGGTGGCTTCAGAAATGGCTACACTGAGGTTAACAGCCAAGTCCCTGATAATGCCTGATGCCCAACCACCTCCCTCTCTCCCTCTCCCCTTGTTTGCCCCTCTCCCTCTCCTTTTCTATCTGACCCTCTCCCCCTCCCACTGCAAATACCAAATTTTTGCCACCAATTAAAAATTACTGATGATTTTAAACCTAGTGCAAAGATGTTTCAAAAGAAAGCCACATTCTGGACACAGAGCAGCAATCTAACTTTCAGACACATCCCAGAAATATCAATGTGGTGCATCCCCCACTTTTATCTGTTTTATGTGATTATAAGATTTTAACTTTTTTTTTTACATTGGCATCACCAGTCTCATAAAAAAAAAAAACCACCCTGCCAGCTTACATAATCCAACTTAATGTAAATCCAAACAAACACAAAAGGAAAAGAGATTGCATTCATAAGATCAAAGACGGCAAACCACTGTCATTGCTAAAATCTCATTTTCTTTCTTTCTTTGTTACTTTCTTTTGAAATCTCATTTTCAATGGCATTGAAACTGTCAAACTGCCAACTGCAAAAACACTGGAAGACATCTGAGATGCTCAGAAGGCAAATGGAAGCTGACTGCTCCCAAGAAGGCGGCCACGGGGGCTCATGTAGCACAGCCTTTAGCTGGGAGCCAATAAAAAGTGGGGAAATAAAACACACTATTGCAGTTGGTGCAAGAGAGATGGTACTCCATTAAGCAGGCCAGAAAGTTTATTGCTCACTTCTCCAGCCCCAGTTCATTAAGCGTTGCTGTCGAAAGGCATGGTGGTTCCAAGTTTCCAATGAAGCGGACTGTCCTGGCAATGACAGTCTTGGGGAACTTCGGGCTCAACCTTTGTTAGGTTTTCTCCCAATGGGGCGTCAGAAACTGGGCGACAGAGCACAGGGAGCAGACACCGGGCAGTCAGCACGCCCAGTCCCGCATCACGGAAACGCACAGCCAGCCTGCGCAAATGACGACGTGTCCTTGCGCAGCCACTGGGGTCACTGTCTCCGGCACCCGACACCAACACCCCATCTCCTGCAGCTGTGCCAGCTCACTGCTGGTTTCCTCTCTGCTGGGCTCACGGTGGCAGGGACACCGCAGGGGTAGTGACTGGAGTGACCCAGATGGTCACTTTTCTCCTGCCCTGTCAACATCCCTGTGCCAGGGGCCCCTCGGTATCTCATCTCTGATACATATGCCGATTAGCAGAACAACTTCCCGCTTTGGCCAAATCTTCCCCTCCCGCCCCTACCCCCAAGGTTCTTTGAAGAATTTTGAATTCAAGACCCAGCACCTGTTAAAAACGTAGCAGGATCGATCGAGAGCCCTGAATGTTACCTCTACATGTTATATAGTGAAATAATACTTCGCATATACTGCGCTAGTTTGAATATGGACTAGACATCAGATGATATTATGAAATGATTGATACTTTTCTTAGGTGTGATAACAGTGCTGCAGTTGTTCGGAAAATTTCAATACCCACTCCTATAGAGCTAGATAAATCCTATGTAGCAAAATGTAAATGCCTGAATCTAGATGAAGTATGTGGGTGTTCATTACACTATTATTTCAACCTTCTCACAGTTTGAACATTTCCTTTCCCTTTATTAAAAAAGATTTTATTTATTTATTTGAGAGAAAGCAAAAGAGAGCACAAGCAAGGGGAACGGCAGAGGGAGAGGAGCTGAGCAGGGAGCCTGACTCAGGGCTTGATCCCAGGACCCTGGGATCATGACCTGCGCCAAAGGCAGACGCTTAACTGACTGAGCCACCCAGGCACGCCCCAGTTTGCACATTTTCATCATAAAAAAACTGCAATTAGCAAGCAGCCAAATAAATACTAATAATAATCAAATGCCTATTATAACCATAATTTATAATGAGAAAAAAATAAAATCCTTATTACGTGAAGATTTCCCATGTCAGGATATGCTAATCATTCAGAGATCTAAGAGAAGATGCTCGCAGAAAGTGACCGCTGTGCTCCGGAGGGCCCGGGGGTGGGGGCTGGCCGTCGTGTAAGCAGACTTCAGGGAGGGCAGTTCCGGACTGCTCTTCAAGGCATTTCCCCAGCAATTCCATTGCAAAGGGTTGAGCCTAGGAAGATTGGGAAACAAACGGGGGGAGGATGCGTCTCAGGATGTTCCATGCAGCACAGTTTACAAAAGAAAACACAACTGGCAACTAAGCAACCGTCCGTCAGGGTGATGGAGGCACACGGTGGAATGATACTCGGCCATCACCATTTAGGATATAGATCCATATCTGCTGACCCTGAACGATGTCCATAGTTGAAAAAGGCAGCTTAGATAATAGAGAGATAGATAGAAACAGACAGGGAGACATTCGAGCTCTTTTTTTTTTTTGTCTTTGCTCTTTGAAACATTTTAAATGATCATTTATTATGTTTGTAATGATGGGGGAAATGGCCAGATTCCATTTGGGAGCCAAAAGGACACAGGCGTGGTTACCCAGAGTAAATCAGTGGGGCACGGCGCGTGCCACTCGGCCCTGCCTGTCTCCGGTGACAGGAGAGAGCACTGTGGCCGGAGCTCCCTGCTCGCCTGGCATGTCGAGGGAATATATCCACCAGGACCCCTTCCGGGCACTCACGGGTTAACCAAGCGTGCAGTTCTCAGGCTTCTCGGAAAGAAGAGCACGCAGTGTTATTCTTCCTCTCTCTCTCTCTCTCTCTCTCTCTCTCTCTCCAGGCATGCCAGGCTGCATTTCATAGTTTGACTGAAACTGTGCCATCCAGTCTGTGTCTCCACAAACAAATGGAATATTATGAGCTTCCAGCATTTGGAGGCACACAGCTTGCATCTTTTTATGAAGAAAAATAAACACCGTGTATGGTAACAACCAAGCCATGATGGCTCCAACACGCCTGCGACGCGGAAGCCCTTGCGCGGCACAGGTGGCGGATGCAGCCAGGTGAGGACCGGCTGGCCGCGATGGGGGACAGGCCGCGGCATGGGAAACGAGCGGGAGCTGCGTGGGGATGTGCCACGGGGGAGGACGCCCTTATCTGGTCACGTCCCCACCTTTCCGGAAGAACAAAAGGCACACGTTGTTCATCCCAGTGGCGACAGCGGTGGCGTCCGGTTCCGTCCAAGCTTCTGGTCACGACTCCTGTCATTCGGGTTCACCCCTTCCCCCCGGACATCCTCCGGCTGCTCTGGGACTGCAAGGAATCAAAAACCAGTCACATGAGACTTTCCACCCCATTTCTCAGGATGGCCGAGTGGTGGTTCTGCAAGCGCAATGTCTGGACCCGCAGCATCCACACCCCGGTAGGTGCTGGTGTAAACTCCAAGTATGTAGGCGCCGCCCCAGACCTCCTGGAGGGGGTGGGCCAAGGGCAAAGAACACATGCCAAGTGAATCTGTGCCCACGACAGACTTTCCAGAAGGTTCAGCCAATAAGCTCCACGTTGTCTTTTTGGCCAGAACTGTGTCGTATGAACATTAGTCACTGCAAGGGAGATGGAAAATGTTTTTGGTTGGGGCCACTGCACTGGGACACACACACAATGTCCTCAGTAAATGGGGGTTCTGTAGGTGTGGAAGAAGGGAAAGAAGGCTGCTGAGTAGTGGCCTGGGAATGCCTGCTGCTGTCATTTTGTGTCTCTTGCTCACCCTTCCTCTTTCCACGCCTACAGCAAAAAGACTAAGGAGAACTGGTCCACCATCTACACGTGGACAGACTGGAGGGTCCTGGAGTTGTCAGCTTTCCTGAAGGTCAAATCCAGGTTGTCCCGGATCACCTTCGGTGTTGAGGGCAGGAGAAAGGAGACCCCTCTCTGTACTCTGTCTTCTCTCATCTTTGGATAATACTCTCTCCAGTGGCGCCTCACACTGGTAGTAGAGAGACGTCTGAATCCTTACAAGAGTGCCTTTTTCCTCACAAGTGCACCTGTTGTGTTTGGGAACTACCCACATCACCAGCATTCTCTCTCTGTGCCGAGAGGCTAACTGTGTGACACCTCACTGCACCCTTGAACCCCACTGTGGCTGGTTCTTGGTATCCTTGAGGCTCCATAACTTGCTTGTATGGGACAGTTTGTCTTTGTACTCACAGCACGTAGCAGAGCTTGAAAGTCCCCGTAAAGGCTGAGTGTACAAATCCCTCTGGTTCCAGTCAACCATTGCTGCATAACAAACCACCTGAGAACTTGGTTTGACACAATAACATTATTTCCGTAGTCCGGCAGGTTTACAGACCTCAGCTGGAGGTTCTCATGGAGACTCTCACGCAGTTGCATTCAGATGTCAGCTGGGGCTGCATCACGGGAAGGCTCAGCTGGCCTCGCCATGCACGTAGCAACCTCCCGGGGCAGGTGCTTGGTGCTGGCCGTCAGCTGAAAGCTCAGCTGGGGCCGGAGACTGGAGTGTGCACCCATGGCTTCTCCATGTGGCATGGTCTCTGTCCCAGCAGGGCAGCTGGGCTACAAGAGGGAGTTTCTCAAGAGCCAGCATTCCTAGAAGCCCACACAGAAACGTCAAGGCTCCTTAGGACCCCATCAGAAGTTCCAGCAGCATTGCATGGGCCAAGCAAATTACCAAGGCCAGCTCAGATGCAGGAGGAACAGAATCAGAGGTCACCTCTCAATGGGAAGAGAAGCAAAGCAAAATGTGACCATCTCAATCCAGCACACGTTGTTTAATCAATAAGGAAACCGAGGGCCAGGGAGGGTTTATCCGTGGCACCTCACAGTAATGGCAGACTGCGAACTGACACCTCCTTCCACCCACCCCACTCTAGCCCAGCAATGCCCACCACTGCTGAGAAAGGGGACACAGTAGTTTTTGTTGAGAAACAGAAACATTATCCTTATTAGTGGGGGGAAAACACTTTAGGTAAAAATTCCAGGCTTTTTTCTAGGGAATACTCATTGAATATAGACTTCTTCACGAAACATCACAAGAGCTCTCCCTATCTCAAATATGACAGACTGCTGTGGCTGTCCGTGAAGGTTGAACACTCACTTATAATAAAGAAATAGCAATAACCTCTTGTGGCCGCTTAATTCAGAACTGGATCCTGGAGAAATTCTCAAAGTATTTGTGATAAGTATTCACTGAGCCTTCCTATTTACTGAGTATTTCTAAAAAAGACCATAAAGAAGATCTCTACCTGTCGGGGGGTTATATTCTAAGGCCAGAAGCTGAATGAGTAAGTTGTCTTAGAAAGCAAACTATCCTAAACGCCTCCCGCACCACATCTTTCTCAGATTCTCCAGCATTAACCGAAAGCATTAGGAATTTTTGCCAAAATGACCTCCTAGTGATGTGCCCAAATCGAGTCTCCAATGTTTCCACAAGTTTTACCTGGCCATGTGGCCATTCACATAAGAACTACAATTCCCAGCTACCCACGCAGCTCGATTGGCCTTGCGACCATATTTGGACCAATGGGATGTGCACTGTCTGGATCATGACCTGAAAGGGAAGGGGCAGGCCCTGCACCTCTCTTGTCCCCTTTCTGCTGACTGCAACACAGGTGTCCTGGTAGGAGCTAGAGCAGCCACCTTAGACCCACAGGTTGGAAGCCCACTGTGAATGGCAGTGTGTGGCCACCATTTACGCTGCTTGCCAGTGTTTAGTCCTCATCTCTGTCCCGGCACACCTGTAGGAGAATTTCTGCCCACTGAGTTGTGTGTGAGCATTTCACCCACTGATATGAGGCCTCTGCTGTGACCAACAGACATGTTCCAATAGTGGCTGTTGGCCAGCCTGAGTCTCAGATGAGGAAAACACCCCTTTGCTGACCCTCAGTGGATAGGGAGCATAAAGGGGAAATAAAACTGTTGTTTTAAGCCAGTAAAATGTGGGGATTGTTCATTACTGCAGCACAACCTAGCCTCTCCTGACTAATATACCAGCCAACAAGACAGAGGGATCTTGGGTCCTTGAACGCACAGCACCACAATCTTTCCTGTACTGCTCACACCGGTAAGAGAAAAAATTGTTATCTTTTTTAATGGCACTATTATTCTGGTTGTTCTTTGACAACCAAGCCATTTATTTACTATAAGGAATCAAATTTTGGAAGGCACTCAACCCCCTGGTGATTAAAAAAAAAAGGAGGGGTGAGGTTGGGGATGGGCACCAGGAAGCTGAACTTGGAGATCCAATCGCATCTGCGTGTCCAAGTTTGGACAAATGGAGTTTAATGCCATAGAGGAAACTCAGAAAGCCAGGGGCAAACACTCCAGTTACCCCACCCATGGAAGGGAGGGAGTTGGGGCACATGTCCACCAACCCCTGAGAGTTACTGGTTGAGTGAGGCTCCTGGGATATTACTTTTTCAGCACTTCCAGCCCGACATATTGGCAGCAAGGTCAAGGCAGAAGAAAGAGAAAGTCCCCAGGTGAAGCAGGGAAGGTGCTGGCATTGTCGCACGTTGGACCTGTGAGCCCCAAGGTGGTAAGAAGAAGATCTGGAGGAGGTGGCCAGCCCACGTGCTCCGTGCCTCTCGGCCCCCATCTCTATCCTGAGCGTGAACAGGAGCCTCTGTGTGCGGGTGCTGACGGGGGGGCGTCTTCAACCCACCAGAGCTGTCCGAGTGAAGGCCCCGCGCAGCCCAGCCCCCGCTGCCCTCTCCAGCTTTCTCATTTCCCCCTTCCAGGTGGCGCACCGACCATCTCGGGCACTGGCAGCTCCCCCCATGCTCTGTGCCTGTCTCCAGCCTTCTGCGTATCTTGTTCCTGCTGCTCAGAACGCTCTGCTCTGGCTTCAGAGTCTGAAGTTCATTCCGTCAGTCTCAGCTCACACATCACGTGTTCTAGAAAGACTAGCCTAACCACTCCAGTGCAGATGAGATGCCCGCCTTCAGAGCGCCCTCTGCCCCGTCTCAAGGGTCTCCCCAGCCTACCTGGCCATCGTTCGGTGGGGTTGTCCTCTCACCCTCTAGGCCACTGACCCAACACTGAGTGTGATCAGCAGACGAAGCAGGCAGGTCAGCAAACGCCAACAGTAGGCAAGAGCCTCATCCATACAAGAGGGAAACCTGCTCATCAGGATAACTGACCAACTGACCCCCGCACCAGGATCACCAGAAGCGTCATTTGTGAGACTCTTCCAAAAAAAGAAGTCAGTGGGATAAAGGGACTATATGAGCAGCAAGCAGAAGCAGGGAGGAAGCTGGGTCAGTTTCCAGATTTTGCACAAGTAGAGAGATTACTACCCACCCTACCCAAAGCCAACCAACATGCCCTGCCTAAGAGGAATGAGCAGGCGTGACCTTCCATGCCAGGCTCTGAAAGCAAGGTCTCAACTCTCCCTCACAGGGCCTGCTTCGCTCCCTTCTGCCTGGGAGTTGGCTGTGTGTCCCCCAGGGTGATAATCAACTATCTCCAGTCTCCCCAGTATAGACAAATAAAGAAGAAACCCAGGCAATGGGGCAAAAGTGAAATAAGATGGTAAAGAATACAATTCTTACCGAGAGGCCAACTGACGGTCAGAGCCTCACTGAAAACCTTTTACCTCGCACCTAAATACCAAAGCAGGACCAGGCAGTTCTGGGAGTGCTGGCCAAGAGAGGCGACCTTCCTCTATCAGACAGACCCAGCCACCAAAGTTCCCAGCCATTGGATGGACAACGTCAGGACCGCACTCATCTGCAAATAAAACTTCCATTCCCCCAAAGACAGGTGAACCCCCACTCCCAAAGGGAACAGGACAAATCACTGCCATACTCTTTCTCCTTCTTCCCCAACCACCCCTGTGACCTTATTTCTCCGTGTGCTTTTCCTCACTTGAAGATGGTAGGTCAGAGTAGTTTGGGGAAATCTTTGTAACACGTACTCCCTCATAAACAGTGGGGGGCAAAAACATGCTAATGGAACAAAGTCTAAGGAAAGGAGAGACAAGAGTTAATGCTTGTTTAACCTAGGATGTACCATGCAGGAAAATAGCTGCTCTCATTCATTATCTTATCAATACCCACAACAATCTTCTGAGGTCAGTACTGTCATACTTTACAAATGAGATGACGGAAAATCAGAGAGGTTCAGCAATATGTCCAAGATCACACAGCAGAGGCAGGAAAACCTAATATGATCATCTTTTTGTTGTTATTATGGTTTTCTCCTCACTTTAACATGGCTGCTGGCCTTCTGCTCCTCTACAAAGCAAATCCATCTGCTGTCAGGAAAAGACCCCTCCCCTCCTGCCTTGTCACCAGCTCACCCAATCCCATCCAGGCATGTGTCTATTTGACAAACCGCAGGAGGGAAAGCTGCTCCAGGCACGGCTCAAGCTGCAATGCTTTTTGGAATGAGGGGTTTAAAACACCTTTTTTGAATGATCCCAAATCTGCGAGAAACAAATAAAAACCAGAATTCTTTGGCTGTGGTCTATTGGAATATCTAGACCCTTTTCCCAGCATCGTGACATTTTCCCTCCGGACTTCGATGTTAAAAATAGCCTAGCAAACCCTGTGAACCACTGTCTCCTTAAAACACAATATGGATTGTGTGTGTGTTTACCACTTTGAAGAAACGCTCTGTGACAGGAGACAGGCTGGCTGACTGTTTGACTCCTCGAAGAATCCACAGGCTCGTTGTGCTTACAGTAAACAGACACGCGCACACACTCAGGCGGCTCTTATGCGGGACAACCATTCCAAACCCGCGGCTAATGTGCCTTTAGAACAGCCCTGTGAGGGGACCAGCACTCTGCACAAAGGCCCCGCATTCCGTCTCCCAGTCAGGTAGATCAAAAGCCTGACCAGGCAGAATTTTAAGCAGCTGCCACCTTAATATTGCTAACTGCTTTTATGTCTGCATGGGCTCAACACATTTTGTTCGAGAAAAAGTCACTCAGGTGACTTTCTGGCCTCTGTAAAGGGAGGCGCCTTGACAAAGGCCTCTCCTTCTGGAGCCACTTTATAGGCAGCGCAGGCTGCTGACAGGACATGAGAACATTTGCTGGAAGCCAAAACACCTCCTGGAAGCACAGGGATGGGGAACTGACCTGAGTCGTTGAGGTTCATGATGAGAGCCCCTCGGGTGGACTGGAACATTCTACCATGGTCAGGTGGCAGGACAAGAGCAAGCATCCTAACGGTAAAGGGACGTTTGACTGGAAAGCCCAGCTCAACGCAGACCAGCTAGCTGGGCAGCCCTCCCAAACCAGGCGCCCTGACACAAAAGCGGCTGATCCTTCAGCCACGTGTGTAAGCAGCTTCCCTCAGAGAAGCACAGAGGCTTGCCAAAGATCCGGGGAAAGGGCTCCTCACAGCCCTGAGCAAAGGCACATCAAACCCTGAAGGGCAATTTTTAACAGCAACATGAGGTAGTGCGGCACCAAGTGAAAGAAGTGGATCCCCCAGTTGTTTTTTGGGGTTGTGGGGGCTAGGAAGGAGGGCCTGACATTTGCCAACAGGACGCTCCTTTTAAGAGGCACAAACCCCAGGGGGCAAGGATACTCCAGGTTGCCCAGTTAAATTGGAATTTCTGAAAAACAACAAGGAAGATCTTAGTGCCAGTGTGTCCCAAATATCACACTGTTTATCTGAAATTCGTTTAAGTGTGTGTGCGATCTTTCTGTTTGCTAAATCTGGCAACCCTGGCCTCATTGCAAAGTCCGTTGTGGGCCTCTTCCTCCGCACGTACCAGAGCCTTCTTCCCGTGAACCGGAGGAGGCGGTTGGGCCAAGCAAGGATGAGGGTGGGTAAGAGGAATGATTTTCTATTTAGTCAAGAGGGGGAGGATATAAAAGGATTGATGCTGTAGGGAAATAGGTGTGAGGACTAAGGCCCATGGAATCCACGGTCTTGAACCCCTACCGTTCTTTGGGCCCCGCCGACCTCTGGGGTGACTTGATGATCTCATATGTGATTTTCCGGTTTCTATCTTTCTTCCCCCAAATCTGAAATCAGCAGTAACCAGGGCACAAAGCCCCATGACCAAGCTCTACACATTACCCACTAAGTGCCCCTGGTGAGGGTTCCACAGCCAGGCCCCCCCCACCGCTTGCAAAAGTTACGTCTGCCTCATATCACAGTGGAGATGACCGCGTGGGAGGAGAGGTGGCTGGCCCTCCTGCGAAAGCAGAGGCAGGGTGGCCTGAAGGTCAAGGGCCCTTTGGGTAGCTGTCACTGCTGCCCCCTCAGGAAGCCTTGGGGCAGATCCAGGGCAGCAGCTAGTGTGAATGTTGTCGAGCATCGAGCATCGGCATGTCCACGGCCAGCAGACGGTGTGGACCCAGAAGAGGCTGCCTGAGGCCAGGCAAAGGCAACTGGAAATCCCAGACCGGGGACTGCAGCTCCGTGTGCCACCAACCTCTAGGCCCTGGCTGGCCCGGGGCCATCCGCAGCTGCAGACCATCCCCGGCCTGCACTCTCCTCCTGAGCCACCTCCTTCCACTCGCCTCTCCCAGAGTCCTGGAAGAGGAAGGCAAGCCCCAGGTTTGAAGTGACTTTAAGGAGCATCTATCTGCTTTGCAAAATTAAAAAAAAAAAAAACAGTGTTACAATAAAGTTGCAAAATTAAAAAAAGAAAAAAGGAGCATCTATCTGCTGCAATTTCCCATCAGCCTGCATCCTTGTAGACACAAGAAACTCATTCCTTCATGGTCGGCTTCTTCTACCCCCAGTCATTCCTTACGCTGAGTCCAAACCCACTGGCTCTCACACCTTCACCCAGAACCTGCGGTCACCAGGGGCCCGTGTCACCCTTCTACTGTATGACACCTGTACCAATTTACTGGGCAGTTCTCAACTCTGTTGGGGGGGAGAAGCATGAAACAGTTTTATTTTTCTCCAATGATCTTTTTTAATTGAGGTGTAATTGACATAGAACTTTAAAGTTTTGGGTTTGTTTTTTTTTTTTAATAATCTCTACACCCAACACGGGGCTTGAACTCACAAACCCGAGATCAAGAGTCGTATCCTCCTCCAACCGAGCCAGCCAAGAGCCCATGACATAGAACTTTAGAATAGTTTCAGGTGCACAACATGATTCAGTATTTGTATCTGTTAGGAAATGATCACCACAGAAAGGTCTCGCTAACATCCCTCACCAGACCTAGTTACAAAATTGTTTTTTCTGTGATGAGAACTTTAAGATCTACTCTCTTATCAACTTTCAAATATGCAATATAGTATTACCAACTATAGCCATCATGCTGTACATTACATTCCCAGGACTTCTTTATTTTATAGTGGGAAATCTGTACCCTTTGACCCCCCTTCACCCATTTGTCCCACCTTTTTTTTTTTTTATTCTACGCAGAAGTGAGATCACACAGTATTGGTCTTTCTCTGTCTGACTGACTTCACTTGGCATAACATCAAGCGGTTATTTTCAATGATACTGTGTCAACTCTCCCACTTCCTTCCCTTGATGACATTTTGAGTTTATACCATAGACTTAACCTCAACTTCGATTTCAGCCGCATCTTCCCCCCTCCTCAGGACTGACTTGATCAGACCCTGAATGTGTGCAGGGAGGGGTCAGGGTTGAGCTGTGAATCAGCTCTTGGTCTTCAGGGTAAGGCTACTCTGGTGTGCTGGGTACGGAGCAGGGAGAGGGAAAAGCGCCAGTGTTTCTTTAGCTCACTGGGTCTCAATGTAGTCCCTTTCCTACTGGTTGCCTTCACTTCTTAGACTAAGAGTTAGGGACAAGATTAGGTCCAGCTGTAAGCTTCCCTGTTGGTTACTGAAGTTTTCTGGCTCACACCGAGCCACTACTGGCATCCTTTTGGGGGTAGGTGTTTCAGGGGAGTTCTGTCTGAGTCCTTCAGAGGAGCCTGAGGGGGACCTCCTCATGGCCCAGTTCCCTGCTGTCTCTCTAGTGCCCTCAGCTTGTGCTGCCAGCATCCATCCCCAGCTCTGGGCAGGGGAGTGCCATCTGCTGGGCAGTACCCATGAATGGGACACTGGAGGACCATCTCCAAGCCAGCTGCTTCCACAGCTCCCCCTCCCTGGGCCCATCAACAAGCACGTATCCCCACCTCACCTTTTCTATATGGTCCATTGGCTCAGGGAATTTTGTTCATTGTAATCCTATACGCACTGAAGGCATAGGTATGACTACACTTGGTACCAAGCAGTTGGAAAAGTCTACCTTTCTGATATTAAAAGGTTAAAATGGCCAAGATCCATATACATAATGGAATATTACTCAGCCATTAGAAAGGATGAATACCCACCATTTGCATCGACATGGATGGAACTGGAGAGGATTATGCTAAGTGAAATAAGTCAAGCAGAGAAAAATAATTATCATATGGTTTCACTTATTGTGGAACATAAGGAATAGCATGGAGGACATCAGGAGAAGGAATGGGAAAATGAAGGGGGTAAATCAGAAGGGCAGATGAACCATGAGAGACTACGGACTCTGGGAAACAAAGTGAGGGTTTCAGAGGGGAGGGTGGCAGGAGGACGGGTTAGCCCAGTAATGGGTACTAAGGAGGGAACATGTTGCAATGAGCACTGAGTGTTATATGCAAATAATGAAGCATGGAACACTACATTGAAAACTAATGAAGTACTGTATGCTGACTAACATATCATAATAAAAGTTAATTAATTAATTAATTAATTAAAATGGCCAAGATCATTCTGACAAAGTGGAACATTGTAGTGGATTCGAAAACCAAGGAAAATAGCATATGGGGCTGAGAGTTCTACGGATTTGTGCAATTCTCGGAACATCTGCATATCATAAATAGCTCCACGCAAATATGGACACCCAAACTGGCTGAGCTATTTGGGCCCAACTGGGTGAGGCAACTCCCAGCCCTCCTGGCAGCCCTGAAGGACAGTGCTAGGCTGCTTCATGGTCTCATCTGGTATGCTTTTCTCTCTTTCTCCACAAAACTTCAACCGAACTATTACTCCACACTGAGTGTTAATCCCGTAGAATACCTGAATCTTGAACGCATTTGGAACAATCTGACTTTCTTAAATGAGCAAAGTGTATTTTCTCGTAAGTCAGAAGGGGATTAAAATAAACTTTCCATACACTCGCAAACAAACAAAAAGCAGCACCTTAAAGCTAAGGCCAAACGTGCAACTCAGAGCTCAAGCAACATGAAAGGTGGTTCGTATTGTTTATCAGAGGAATCGAGTTGCCAAAAACCTGCAGGATCGTCCCACGGTAGCTGGGCGCCTGGCTTTTGGTTCTTTCTCCTCCTCTCCTCCTCTATATCCCCCGCGTTGGATGAGTTTTCTATCGCTGCAAGTTTAGCAGATTAAAATGACTAAAAACACAGCGGAGATGTTTCTCCGCACAAATAAATGGATTGCCTCAGTTTCTCTCGTCAGAAGTCTGGGCCTCGCTGGGTCTCTGTGGTGCCTGGAACCACGCAGGCCTGCAATCAAGGCGTCATGGGGCCACGAGAATGAACCCACTTCCAAGTTCACTCAAGTTGTTGGCAGAATTCCCCTCCATGTGGGACTGAAGGCCCCCCTCCTCATGGCTTTGGGCCAGGGTCATTCCCAGATCCAGTAGCACCCCCCAACCCCACATTCTGGGGCTCCGGCCTCCCCTCCATCCCCAAAGCCAGCAACAGTGCTTCAAATCTTTCTGACCACTCTTTCTGCCTTAGCTCTCCAACTGAAATGTCTGCCTTCCTCTGCCGCTTTCCAGGGTTCGTGTGATGACATTGGGCCACCAGGACAACCAGGTAATGTCCCTATTTTAAGGTCAGCTGGTTGGTAACCTTAGTTACATCTACAAAGCCCCCTCGGCAGTACCTAGTTCTGTGTTTGACTGAATAACCAGGGAACAGGAACCCTGCAGGGCCTAAATAGGCCACTCCAAAATGTGCCACCGTGGCCTATTGATTATTTTGAATTAAAGTTCCTTAAGAAGCAGTAGGGCAAGAAGGACACTCCGACCCTCCTTTATCCCCCTGAAAGCAGGAAATAAATCTCCCAGGTGAAGGTACCTCCACGGCTGGGAGGTAGAAAGCATCCTTGTCACCAGAGATGGGGAACTGAAGACTCAGAAGACCGTATAAACCAACTTTGTTGCTTCTTCATTAATTTGCTATCCCACGCCCGAACCCCCGTGTTTTGTCAAATCTTCACAAAGAAGTGACTAGAAGGCATAAAAGCAGGCTGCTCTGGTCACTTCGTTGACACTCCTAGTTCTACGGGCTCCCATTTTCTCCTGTTCATCTGTCCTCCGTCCGTGTAATTATTAGAACCAGCCAAAGAACCTCGAAGGGAAGAGGGGAAAGATGTCCGTACAGCACATCTCTGGAATCCTGCCTACCACCGTCTCCTTCTGCTCCCATTCACTAACTTGTTTTTTAGTTTAATCTTCGTCTAAGCGCAGATGGAGACCCAAGCGATTTTAATGCACGTTGTCACCTCCCCTCTCCTCTTCCGACCCGACAGCCATTCGCGGGGCCGCAGGCCCGCCTCGGCCAGGAAGCCCCGGGCTCGCAACCTAACCGGACGCGAGGGCTGCGGGCCGCCTGCGACGCACCGGGTGACCCGCGCACGTCACCCTTACCTGCCGCAGCCTCGGTGTCCTCAGTGATCAGGTGCGGATGACGACACGCCACGTACGCCGTTGTTACGACGATGTAATGAGGTCACAGGTTCGGAAACGCTTCCAGACTCCGCCGTGCTTTGCGCATGTGCGCGTGCGCACATGCGCACAGGCACGCACACGCGCACGCACACGCACAGAACGTCGATGGAGTTCGACACCACCTGCTCTGTGAAGCCTTCCCAGCCCCCGGAGGGGAGCTCCTGGGATGGGGCACACCGCCGTCCCGCCTAACGTCGGGCTCCTGCCGTGGGGGGAGAGCCGAGCTGCCCCGTCAGGTGAGCGCCGGGCCTCCCGGCCGCCTCGCAGCCATCGGCCAGACGCAAACTGCGCGAACCGCTCTCAGAGCGGACAAGCGATTCTCGCAAAGAACCCCGCGCGGGAAACGGAAGTGGAGCTCCTCTGCCTCGGCCAGAGTGAGGGGGACTCCCACCTGCTTAACCTCTTTCTCCCCATCCTCCACCAGCACACACTCACACACACCAGCACCACTCGCACCACCCACACATCAACACACGCCCTACCACGTACACCACACACACAAAACACACTACACACAACCACAAACACACACCACCCACACACAATCACCACACACATACACACCACACCACACACATCAACACGCCACACACCACACACAACCACCCACACACCACACACACTGCACACATCACACACACACCACATACACCACACATACATATACCACACACCCACCAAATACATACACACCACATATTGCACACACACCACATACACCATATACACATCACATATGCACATACACATCCCCCCCCACCACACACACACCTCTTTAAAGGAGATAAGCTACAAACCTTCAGATGAGGAAAAAAATATGTAAAAATGGCACCATTTACTCAAATAACATGGTAATAAGGAAATTCCTTCTAATGACAGTGATTTTTCTCAGGAAAAATGGCCAAAGTCGCTCTAATAGAGGAAGGCACCTGCCTCACAAGGGCCCGATGGGTGGTCTCCGGCGAGGAGTGGCCAGCGGCGTTTGTCTTTGGCTCTTTCAGGGCTGAGAGCCCCACCCAGAGTAGAGGTCCCTGCCTTCTCCCCAGCCCACCCCCTCCAGAACCAGAGCTTCTCCTGCTCCACTCCAGATTCAGGCAACACCTGCACACCAAAGCGGAGAATTCTGAAGGTGCACGAGAATCTGGGGGAGTCGGAGTTCCTCACTCTGGGCACAGGGTGGCATCACTGCAGGACAGGGAGCCAGACGCTGGGCAGGGAAGAGCGTGAGGGAGGCCTGGCGGGGCGGGCGTCCAGGAAGGGCAGGCACCCCGCCCTATTGGTCACCCTTGGAAGGACCACCCAGGAGAGATGCCCCTTGCTCAGCCCCAGGAAGTGGGGAGGTAGACCAGTAGCTCGAGTTTCCTTCTCCTCTGCACCTGCAGGCATTCACACACTTTCCTCAAGCTCTCGCTGGTGCCCGATGAGCCAGCAGTGGGCACAGCAGGTGCTGACCAACTGGAGGGGACAGGGACCAAGTTCCTCAACAGTCCCTCTGATGGGACAGAGAGGAGGTGGCCTGCCTCCTAGATTTCCCTCCTAGATTTTCCTAGACAATGGAGCCTGGCCCAAAAAGGCAGATATAAGGGATGGACACACACCCCTGAACCCAACTTAATGCTTCCTCCTTCATGTCCTCCCTCCCCCACCTCTCCCTTTTCTGTCTTCCCTTCACCCAAAAGGAGTGTGAGGCCTCGTCCGTCCTGCCTAGTCAACCCGCAGATGTTAATCCAACATTGCCCTCCCAGTCCCACTAAGAGGGCTTCGAGAGATTTTGCGTCTGAGAGATAGAGAGCCAAGTTCAACGTGAGACTAACAGTAACAGTAACAGGCTGCAGTACTGCTTACAACACCTGACGTTCGTTTCTTCGGTTAGGCCTGCAGTGGGAGGTGGAGGGTGCAAATGTCTGCATAAGGATCCCCCTGGGTCCAGAGGGGGAGGGGCAGTCCCTGTCCACCCCATTAGAACTACTGGTAGGAAGTGTCTATATGTACCATGAATTTATCAAAGTTGTCAAAGTTAATGTGATTGCTTCAAGTACTTTCCACTATACATGCAACAAAAACCAGAGAAACCTATCTAATACATGTTTTAACAGATAAAGTTGGGCCAAATCATCAAATCAAAGAGCCGAGGGACCTTAGGATTTCTCAATATTTTGATGTTATAGACAAAGAAGCTGAATTTCAAGGAGATGCACTGTTTGCTGAGGGTTTGACCAGGGTGCATTGAGTAGACCAGCTGCACCCCCACCCACCCCCGACTCAGTTCTGTCCACTTCCCAAAGCTGGCTCCCCTTAAGGATTCACTCAGCAAATTCATTCATCAGGAATCTGTTTGCAGCTTGGATGAGAGGGAGAATTATTAGACAATTTCTGTAAGACTGCTAGCCTTAGGGAATTTCATTCTGTGCCAACATTGATCTAAGCCTGGAATCCTTAGCTGAAACCTCAAGATCCCTAGTTTGCACGAGCTTATGAAATTCAAGAAGCAGGAGTCACTTTGGTGAGATTATCATTGTCCACATTCCCTCTGGGCTACAGCAGGCACAGCAGGCCTGGCTCTGAGGGAGGCTGGGGCTCATCTCCAAGGGCTCTTGAGGGGCTTGTTCGGAGGGACAGCTCCTGGCCAGAGGGAGCTGGGAGTCAGAGACAAACTCATCCCCAAAGAAGGGAGTTGAGAGGCAAACCTAAGAAACCCCATTGGATTGGTTGTTGGATCCAAAAGTGAAATCAGGGGATTATACCCTTCTGATCACTTTTTATCTTTCTAAAACTTAAAGCGACTCCCCTTACTTCCTTGCTCAAGCTCCGTCTGTAGCTTCCCACTGACCTCTGGATACAGATTCCATAGCAGAGCTTCTAAGACCCTCTGTGACCAGACGCCTGCTTCCCTCTCCTCACCTGTCAACCAAACTCCACTCTCACCTCGTTCCCTCTGCCTGGAATGCTGACCCCCTCACCCACTCTCTACCTGCCCCCTGATGCCAATTCCCATCTCCACCTTTCATAATCCCCAGCATTCCTTGAAGTCCAGCTGGGACTCACATCATGACCCCTTTCCCTGAGGCCCACCTGGGGATGAGTCAGTCCCTTGTGACCCCTTGGCATGGTGTCCCTTGTTCTGGCATCATGCTCTGCCTTACGTCATTGCTGTTTATTGAAACCAGGCCTTTCTCCTCCACGAGACTAGAGCTCTCTGAGGGTGAGGACCATGTCTCACTCGCTTTTGTGTACCTTTCACGCCTCTGCTGCTGTGCACATCAGCTGCTTGCAAAAAGTCTGATGAATGAATGAATGAATGAATGCTCTCAATTAAGAGCTGCCAAGAATATAGACCACTGTCACACGTGTCTCAAGTCCGAGGGAGCTAGGACTTCTACTCCAAGAATAGAGCGATGAAACCACTGAGGCAATGGGAGAGAAAAACTTTTTTTCCGCTAGATCTACAAACAATGGCAAGTACCACTTGTAAACAAAAGACAGAAACATCAAACAGAAAGCTTTGAAAATAAAAAGTCAGTCCTGAGGTACTTGGTTACAATACTGCAAAATAATCAAGATCTTAACCAGTATTTGGGCAATGACCTGACATTTTGTGCCTTTCAAAATACAAAATGTGCCAACATAACCACGGACCAATGATCAGAAAACTGGTGTCACTGAGAACTCCATTACCAAATCCCATTTGCCCAGATTCCTCATTTCACATGAGCTATCATCTTGCTGCTCTCCTCTGCCGCCACTTAAGAGCCTCATTATTAGGCAAGGAGCGTGCACATTTGGATGGGTAGAACATTTGCTATTATATTTTAAGGTACTTCCCAAAGCTATCAAGTCAAAGCTATAAATGGCAAGAGGGGCGATGTAATTGTCAACAGAATATGAAACAAGTCTGAAATTAGAGTCAGTTCTGCTCAGCCTGAAAGCATGTGCCAGCACAGTGTACACCCCAGAAAGGATTCTGGGGGTTCAAGAAGCAGTCAGAAAGCTGGGCGGCCGCAGGCAAGTCACTTAACCTTTCCTGGACACATTTCTTCATCTAAACAAGAGTGGGACTAGATGACCTATGAGGGCCAAGACAGAAAAGTTCTGAAATACTAAGTAAAGTAAATGAAATGGAGTCAAATGGGCCACCACCCACAGATTTATGCTATCTACTGACCTGTTATTTTGTGCGGGGCTTTGTGCCTGACACCCTACAAATGTGGGTCTCTATAACCTCACAAGCTGCGACAGTAATATAGGGTGGGTTAATTAAACAGACATTAAATCCTCCACCCACTGCAAACTAATTCCAAATTAGAAAAGCCAACCTCTGAAAGGACATCCTGCCCCACAGTTTATTGACTTCAGATTCCACTTACGCAACAACATGAGTGACTTCCCAAGGCCACACCAGGCTCCGAACCTTCCCGGTGAGAACCTGATGAAGGGAAACACTCATTTTCCTGGGCATACTGCAATGGGTTTCATCAGTAAAGACAACAAAATAGGGCCATGGGCCTGAGGGAGATGCAAAGGCTGCATTAGGTACTAAGATATCTGGAGTTGGGCTTTCAGCGGTTCATGGACTAAAGTGTCCCTGGTTTCTAAGAACTCTAGGGATGTTTTTGACCCAAAGTGAGGAGGCAATTTTAAGCAAGATATGAAAACTATAGGAAAAAAAAGACTACAGAATATCTCTTGCTTTCCTTCCCTCTCTCCATTATCTTTCGGGAATCGAGCAGACTAAACTCCCGAGATGCACCATTTTCCTTCAGCCAACAAGTTGTTATTACTTTAGGCTCCAGACCTTCACAAGCTGTGACAGCAATATTTGGTGAATTAATTAAAGGGACATTAAATCCTTCACCAACTGCAAACTAATTGCAGATTAGAAAGGTTGACCTATGAAAGGACATCCTCTGTCCCTTTGAACAAAGTCAGATAATTTGAAAGAATCCATGCTAATGAGTAATGAGATTCCAGGGCTCTCAAGCTGGGACCACAAAGAAACCTGCTGGGAAGGGCCGGAGAACCTGTGGGTGGTGCTGGTCAGGGAGAGGTCAAAAATGAAAACAATTTTTCCAAAGACCTCTGGTGGATTTCCTCCTCTGGGCGTTAATTCTGCGCTTGTAAGTTCCGAGGCTGGTAGCTCCCACAGACTTGTAATTATTAACATACCAAGAAAGTAAAGTCTTGTTATGTCTAGCTTTTACCTGTTGTCTTCTCGTGTGGATCTATAAAATGACACAACTTTTGAAACAACTTCCCACCTCTCTAAGCCTGTAGAAACCGTTCACTGTTCCTGTACAAGCTGAGATTAGTATATAGCGCAAACACTTCAGTTCTGTGGGCGTGGGGCTGGCTCCTGCTCTGTGAGATGCTGCCCTGTCACTGCCCACCAATTACCCACCGATTCTCCTCCCCACACCCTATGAACTTTCCCATCCATGGGACTCCCATTATTGAATGACTCAAGAAGACAATTTAGATGATACCAACACTTCATGAAGCGGACAGTCTCCATTTGCGGATCTGCAAAATAAGGCAGAAGGCAGAAAGCTCTTATGGGATAAAGGATAAAGAACAAAGAACAAGGAAGGGGGAAAAAAAACCCAGAAAATATCGGATCAGTAGGAACCACATGTCAAACTTGTTTAGGGTGAGAAGGAACAGGGAAGTACAGAGCCCAGTTTGGCTTGGAGTTTGGGGATTGGCTGCCTGGACGTACCACATTTCTGGCCAAGCGGAGCATTTACAGGGAAAGATTATCTGAATTTCCATTGGCTGACGTGGCACCCTGGGCAGGGGCTGCTCCATCTGGGGCCTAGAAAGTTATTTCAACACTCCCTCCACCCCAGGTTCCTCACAGACGGCATCTGCACAGTGATCAGGTAAAGAGTCCATGGCTGTTCTCCGTAAGAGCCCCCCCCAACCCCTGAATTACCCGTTCAGTGCACCCCGGCAGGTGCTTCTCAGGGAAGGGACATGCTGGAAAGTATGGCACCTCCCCCAAGAGGGGATACTCACAACCCAACTTCCAGATTTATACACAAGCAGCACGGGAGATATTTATTTTAGAACCACATATTTGTTATTTTTTTCTCGGTCCCAATTAACCATGTTTTCTTTATTCTAATCAAGACAACAGGGCAGTTTTCTTCTATTTTCTCTCTTCTAACAACAACAAAGGTTGGCTGGCTATAATTGAGAGACTGGACCATATATGGGAGACTGGCTGAACTATCTGAATTCCATTGTTCTTGGCTACAGGGAGACATGCAAAGGAGAACCACCACACAGAACTATTCCTGAGAAGTGAAATGTGATGGAACAGAGGCCATCCTGCTACAGATACCGAGGCAGTGAGGGTCCCAAGCTTGGATTTATGTGTTCCACTGCACCTGTTCCTTGGGGGTAATAAGAAAAATGGCAGGCCCACGTCCATAAGCCTTTCTTGAACCATATCGGTTATGAAATGTGCACATTGTCAGAAAGGTCACAGAGGCTGTTACTCAGTTTCCCAGCTTCTAACAACTGCACTCACACCCTTAGAACTGTACAATTTTGAGAACGATTAAATAAGCTTATTTAATAATTATTTTTTAATAAAAAAAAGTCTCCATAAAGAATTTTGCCAACAAGTTGATCAGACATGAGTACAAATCCAAAGTCAGGGTGTTGAGGTCATCTTATTCTTGTTTTGTATTATGGAAAAGATTATGTTCCTCTAAAAAAATTGAATCTAGAAAACAGATCACTGTGGGCTTATTTCTAAAACTGATTTCTTGGCCCTGCCAGTTAAAGTGATAATGAAGCTACAGAATAAACTCTCTTCCCAATAAAAATGAAATTCTTTAAAGAAAGTGAAGCAAAATTTATTTTAGGTTAAGTCTTTCAGACAAAATGTACTTTTCCCCTGCCATCATGGCTAGAAAAGCAGCCTTTCCAAGCCTTAAGAAAAACCAGAAAAGACAGAGAAAAGCTTGTGCTAAACCATTACCTATTTTGTTAAACATAAAATAAAAAAGATTCAAGGGTCTCTTTCCTTAAGAAAAAAAAAAACACAAAATGGTTAGACACAAAAACGGGATGTGCCACCTTCTACCCAACCATCCATAAAAACAGTGATTTGGAAAATATGAAGAAAATGTTTCCATCAAGATCATCTTCATAAAGCCCCCAGGAGAGTGCTCGACACCCACAAGATACTGTCAGGTTTAGCTCTCCCCACCCTCCGTAGGGACCCTATGGTGAATCACGATAAAAGTTGCATATGAAGGGGCGCCTGGGTAGCGCAGTTGTTACGCGTCTGCCTTCGGCTCTGGGCGGCTCTGTGCATGATCAAGCCCCACATCAGGCTCCTCCGCTGGAAGCCTGCTTCTTCCTCTCCCACTCCCCCTGCTTGTGTTCCCTCTCTCGCTGGCTGTCTCTCTGTCAAATAAATAAATAAAATCTTTAAAAAAAAAAAAGTTGCATATGTTTTCAAAATCATCAAACTGTTTACCAAACTCACTCGCAGGGACGGCACAGGCCTCAGGTGGGCGGCACGCTGGGAGGAAGCACAGGGCCGCCAGTAGAAGGTCCACGACCTGGGCGTGAGTCCCCACTCTGCTACATCCCGGCCAGCCCGGGTGAGGCATGTGCCCTCTCTGAGCCTCACGAATTCAAGGGAAATACTAATGATATCTGCTTATTAACAGTATCTTTGTGATGCTCACATAACTTGTAGGAAAGTACTTGCTAAACTTCAAAGGGCTATTTACATGCTCTATATACGAATCCTGTGTGGATTAGTTCCAATCAGTGAGGGGATAGAAACAGCTTTGACTGAAAACTAAGTAATACTGAAACCTCATCTCATCGTATCAGATCATTGGTCTAATTGATGTAACTCAACAAAGGGATCTCTGGTTCCGCTCAGTTTGCTCCCCGAGCTCATCTTATTATGGCGCACCATTACAAAGGTCCTCACTTTCAGTACTAATATTTCACTTTGTGTTCTCCATTTCTACAACGGAGAATTTTTGAGATGCTGAAAAGTCAGCTCTTGGGCTAATACGACCTCTGCACAAATCAATGACCCGTCTCATAATTGGAGGAAAGGATTCCTAAGTTTAGAGCAGGATGACAAAAATATGGCTCATTTCTGGCCTGGTAAACCTTTCTGGTAGACATAAAATAAAAATTAGTTTGCCAGGCTTTGAGAGGACAGCTGTTTTCGCCTTTCCAGAGTGTCCCTTTGGGTAAAAGAATTCGTCTCTTCCTTGTAACCTCTCTCAGGATGTGTGCTTTGGGTAGGGCCACCCCTCCCAGGATGGACACTAAAGGTTGCTGGGTTTTCAGATAGGTTTCGGACACACCTGCATAAGACATACCTTCAACAGTAAAATTCAATTGGAATAGCTTGAACAATGCAACTGCCCAATTCAAGGTTTCACAGAAAGCTTGATGCAGGGCTCCAGTGATAAAAGGACCCAGTTTCTCTCAATGTTTTGGCTCTGTTCCTTCAACACTGGCTCATCTTGGAAGTGTTCTCCTCTCGGGGTTGCAGGGAGCCAGCAGCGGCTAGCCATATTCTCCCTTTTCGAGGAAGGGCCTTTGTTCTAGCATGACCATCCGAGGCCTGACATTTGCTCTGTTTGGGTTCGCTTGGGTCACATGCCTACCTTACCATCCTTGTGATGGGCTGGACGGGCAGGTGGCACGGGCCGATCAGCTCACGTGTCCCACTCCTGAAGTTTCAGGGAAAGGTGCTGACCTCAGAACACACAGGTCTTGAACATGGGTTAGGGCAAAGGGGAGAATGGAGAGTCAAGAAGCAAACATGCCCACATCCGCTCTGTCCTATAAGCGATCTGGATTTTCACACACGTGAGAATGGTGGCTTAGTTTTTGATAGTTTTTCATCTTGTGTAGCTGTTCGGAGGGGAGAAATAAAGGTTGACAAAGGTAGGTGTGCACCGGACACTCCTCTCTCTACATTAAACACAAATCATAATCCTTTAAAAGGGATGTTTTCAGATTTTGAAATTTATCTTCTTATATGAAATTATACATTTCATTCACTGTGTTTCAAGTGCCCACATTTGAAAAGAAAAATACATGACATGTCAAACATTTCTAAGTATTAACATGAGGAAAACAGGAGAAAAAGCAATCATATAGATAACATGGAAGGAAGTATAAGAGTCATGACACTGCAAATAAAGTATGTAACTTGACTTTAGTAACTAGTTGGCACTGAATGTGAAGATAAGTTTCCAGTCTTAAAATTCCCTATTTAATTACACTGTCAACCAGGGCAACAGCTACAGAGAAGCCCGTCTACTTTAAAAGGTGCAGACTTTACTTGTATTTATTAAACTCTAGCCTTTTCTACTTTAATTTTCAATAACAAGGATCCTTGTCTTCCACAATTTCTTCCCATCTGCCATTCATCGCAGCTCTTCATGTGGCTTAAGAACACGTTAAAAACTTTTGGAAAACCAACATCATAATTCCTCTGACCTGAGTTCTGTTATTGGCTTGGCATCCTGTCAGGACATCTCGGAAAGGGACAGTCCCACATTTTGTCACTACAGAGGTAGACCTTCTGAGTATCTGGAGCTCAATCTCCCACGTTGTCTGGGTTTACAAACAGAAGGGTGCCACACGGCCAGCCCCGTTCTGCAGGGGCTGGTGAGCACACACGCATGCAACCGCACAGGCAGACATCACTTGAGTTCTCCGCGGCGTCAGCCACCCATGACTCCAAAATGTCACCCTGGCTGGCCTGCACAAGGCCTCAGACGCCACCATAGGGGGCCCTTTCATTTGGATTTAGGTCCTGCCTATTCATCAACCTCAAATTGAAAAGTTTAATTACTCAATGACCCCATAATCAGCCATGCTCTGAAGCCTAAGAGCTGATCGAAGGTGCCAGGAGGTCAAAAGGGCTTGAAGTATAAGGAAGGCCGTGAGGTGGAAGGAGGGGAGACAGGCCCAAGTTACTGCTCAGGGTCCAGAAAGAGAAGGCCCTAATGGTCAGCCCCGTATAGGTAAGTATAAGGGCTTTACAGATCTCATTAACGGTGGAAAACAACAGAAATTTGACATTTCAGGAACAGAACCCTCAAAACATGAATTCTCATAAAGAAAATGAGACTTTCTTCTGAGTTTCCCTTTTTCTGTGCAGGAATTCAAATGTGCTTTAGCCAGAGAAATATTTGCTTACTATTAGTAAGAACATTCTATTGGATAAAGTAGAATGGTCTTTCAATTGAAATATTGCTTCCCCAGGTTCTTCTAATGGAGAGACCTAAGGCTTACATGCAGCTGATTCACTGAATTCATGGATTTTCAATTAATATTTTATAACGATTAAAATACATACAGGAAGGGTGCCTGGGTGGCTCAGTCAGTTAAGCATCGGCCTTCAGCTCAGGTCATGACTCCGGCGTCCCGGGATCGAGTCCCGCATCAGGCTCGCCGCTCAGCAGGGAGTCTGCTTCTCCCTCTGACCCTCCCCCCTGTTGTGCTCTCGCTCTCAAATAAAAAAAATCTTTTTTTTTAAAAAAGTACGTATAGGACAACAAAAGGATTTATAAAGATACATTTATGGTTTCATTAGTGTCATTTATTTCTGGATCATGCACAAAGACAATTCCATTAGTACATTTATTATATTATCCATTTTAGTGCTTATAATAATATGTCGTCTTCACTTGGATATTTGAAATGTAGAAGTATCATATTCATTGCTGTTAGTGCGCTATTGGAAGTGGAACTCCAGATTACTTATTTGTAATTACGATTCAAACAAACGTCCATGTTTCTAAATACCACACACCACTGGCAGACGTGGCAGGAACTGAGTAAGAAAGATACTTAAAGCAGGACAAGATCCTGTCTCCAAACAACAGTACGACTGCAATAAAGGAAAAGCCGATGTGAACCACAGGTTTTCGCATTCTGCCTTGCCTGAATAAATTTCACAAACTCAAAAGAGACCCTGAGCTTTTCGCATTCCTTACTCTTTGGGGAAAGGCCAAGGACGGCCGGCATCTCCTTTTGGGGCAAGAACATGAGGCTAGTGGTCTACAGTCCTGGGCTGAAACCGTGCCTCTGCCCCGAGTGCCCCGGTGACCTCACTTGATCTCTGATTCCACACCCGAGTTTGATCTAAACCATCCCTGGTGCTGATTTCCAGTTTACAGGTCCTGTGACTCCTAGGAAACTGGAGGCTGAAAGAGCGCATCAGATCAGACGGTGGTTCTCCTAGCGTGGTTCCTGCAGCACCACCACCTGAGAATTTTCAAGAAATGCACATTCCGGGCCCCGCCCAGAGCCACATCCTATCAGCAATCTCTGATTTGAGAAGCAAGCCCTCCAGGTGACTCTGATGTACACAACACAGTACGAGAACCACTGGATCAGACCAAAACCACATTTAAGAAATCCGCAGTTCCAAACACAAGGCAAATTCAATCAATCCAAGCTCTCTCCTTAGACTCAGCTTGTCAACTACACATTACTTTCTCAGGGTTATGGCACTGAAGGCATCTCAATCATTCTTTGAAAATCCTGAAAAGAAATAGCCACAGAGATAAAATTTTGGATAATTTTAGCTACTAACAGCCAATGACATTCAGAAAGTTAGGATTTTAAATTCTTATTTTTCCAAAGCTATTTATTAAAAAAAAAATCATTCCCTAACTATGAAAGACTTTCTCTTCAACCTTGCGAACAATGATTTAATAAAAGGCATATTCAGGGTTGTAACATACACTAAAAGATGTACGTCATCAATATGAAACATTGTAATAGTACACAATAAGGGATTTACACTGCCAACATAATAAACTGAAGTTTTGAGTTATCTGCACACTATAGTAACTGTAATTGTTTCTCATACATGGATACCTTGTGATTTAATTTCTAGTTTTATAAGAATCAAGAAAAATTTACATACAGACATAGTGGCTCCATAATCCACTCTCTGAAAAAAATCATAATTAAATATGTAATTATTTTCTATCTGAAATATATAAATAGAAAATAAATAACTTCATGAGTTATTAGATAATTAAATAAATACTTTACCTTGCTAAAGTACCCTGATCTTTCCCAAATTAGCTCACCACACACTAAGAGGACTGTCAATCCTCACAATCTAGTCTTTATTTTCTAAGATTAATAAGAACTAGGCTACTAAGAGAAAAAGAACTCTATCAATTGCCCCATACTATGTTTTTAAACATAGCTCCTAGGACGTCAAAAATAAGCTACACTATGGAGAAAATGCCTCAAATGATACAGTGAAAATCACTGGTTTGGAAAATGAAAAAATCTGAAATACGTTTTATCGTTTCTTTTCCGTAGGTTTTAAAAAAAAAAAAGATTAAAAAAATTCTAATCAGGAATAAGCAAAGGTAACGTACCAAAACCGAAGCACCGGAGTCCTGACAAGAATCTGTTAATGAGGTATCTCTTTCGATTTGTTTTATTACAACAGAAACTTGGCTCGTAGGGCACTTATCCAAGATCGCTGAACTAGTTTTATTCTGTTTGATGACAAAGTCATTCCTGCAGCAGGGCAGCTGAAACCGGAAAGATGTCACTACAAGAAAGGGCTTACAGTCACTGCCGTCATCTAGACTCAGACGCCAGGGTCAGCGCGCCCTAGGTGGAGTCCCTTCAGCAAGTCTAACAGCATCACACAACTCAGGAAACGCTAAATACACTTAATACACAGATACGCTGAACACTGGATCATATCCTCACTGCACTTTTCAAGCTGAACACACTCACTATGACGATAAACACTCTAGATGCACCCAAGAGACACAGCTTTAGAGAAAAGAGCTGTTCAAATGTATCTTTTACGACAGGCAGAGGTATACCTATACCATAAAAAACTTAGCACGAGTAAATTCAGCACTTTTTTGTTGTTGTTTTACAAATTTTTATCAATGTGTTCGGATGTTGGATTTTTATAATATTCTCACAAAGAGTCTATAAACCAAATAATCTGACCTGGTTAAAAAGGATGACGAAATGAATTCAACATTTAATATAGCTTTTATTTGTTTAATTTGGTAAGTGGAGAATGTAACGCTTTCAAGGCAAACTCTGGGTTATTTCAGTCACAAGTCCACAGTCACCATGATTCCGAAGCACAGTCTTATCTTCAGTATCTACCCACCGTACACAGTCACAGCTAGAGAAATCCATGTACATTTGTATTTGTTTTCAACAACTCTAGATTCAGATTTTATATTCTCACACACTTCAAAATGTATCCATCTGATGCAGGATATAACCATAAGAAGATAAAAATTCATGCAATGATACTCGGGTTTTGTTTTGTTTTGAAAAAAAAAAAGGAAACCCAGTATTTGATGATTCAATGCTATATCAAGTGCACTGAATCTCTAAAATAAAACAAATGCCAACTGTATCATGAATTAATAACGCATTTATTGTCTTGAAACCAAATAGGCCCAAGTTACTTTTTGTCTTTCTTGAGTCAGCTATTAACTCATTTCTCTCAAACTTCCGGCATAAGAAAAAACAAGATATTTCCTTTCTTTTTTGCACTTTCAAGAGATGGCAGAAGTTTAAGGTAGGTACGTTCTTGATACTTCAGAGTCAGAAAGTACTTCTTCCTGAGCAGAAGGTTCATAATCTCCTGCGTTTTCTGCCAATTCAGCATCTAGGTCGTCATTACTTTCTGCACTGTAATCCACTTCTTCAAGGAATCGAGGCTCATCTTCATCCAAAACGTAAGTGGTAGGGCTGTGGCCAGAGCACAGAGAGCACACGAGACTTCATTAGATCCAAGGTTCTAACGTAAGGTTAATTGACCACACTGGGTTAGCTTTGATTTCAAAATAATATAAGTAGTTTGCATTAGCTTTAAAAATGTTACCCAAATGAAAAAGTTAAGAGATTTGTAACAGTTGAGACCATAAAGGGTGAAATGCTAAGTATTAATTATATGACAAGGCTGTCAACGTATACCCTACAATGAGATAGCTATAAAAAACAAGAGACTCCCCTATTAGGTTGCTTTGTTGAAGGACTTCATCAATTTGCAGGGTTAAAAGTTCTATCTTAATCACTGAAAAGGAACACACCATTTCAATAAGCTTTATTCTATTTATCTTATTAATTCATCCATTATAAGAAACTGTGGTATTTACACACTAAAACCACTTATTCTAAGTCTATACAATGATTACTTGCCATAAAACAGCCCATACGCTCTTCCTCCCAGTTTCCATCGGTCAAGAATAAAAATGAAAAACAAGCGAATGTTCCACACCCAGATTAATTACTTGCCGTTGGGACACAGAATACGATATTTGCTTAAAAGCACTAAGTGCTTCTGAATATTTCATTAGGTAGGTTGCTTGGGATAAAGTCAACCTTTCCATCTTTCCTCTTCAAAAAATCACAATGTTCTGATTTCTCCCCATTTGGGAGATTTTACACACAGCAGGTGCACGCGTGCACACACACAGCGTTATCAAAGGAACACTACAGAAACATTTCAATGTCTCCATTTTGTGACCAAAACTATCTTAGTTTCACAGAGATATATGTTTATATCCCACCTGCTTCCAAAAAGGATTTCCCATCATGGATGCAATTAAAAGCTATAAAATCAGACAACAAAAAGGGAACAATAATCTGTTAAAATGAGCAGAGAAGCAAATGTCATTAGGCATCTAGAATGAAAGAAGTCCTACACTGAATATGAAATTTGGTTCAGATATCTACAACGTTAGGCAGGAAAGACAAGTTAATGGATTATATGGTTCTCATTTTCTGAAAAGAGAAAGCAAAACTCATCCACTGAAATTATCTTTTTTCCCTAGAATTGTTTTTATCTTGCTCATTAAAAATATATTGCGAAACCACCTTGATCTTACATAGCAAACTTCTTAAAAAGTTCAGAGCTTGCCCTGTGGTGGAGGAATCCTGATAAGCCAGCTGAGTGGCTTGAAGGACTGTGTGAGACTTCATTACCTATCTAACATTCACAAGAATGATTTCACAGCTTACAATTACGCAACTAAAATATTTACCATGAATCTATTAGGTCTGTAGGAAAAAAATGAGATTGGGGAAAAATTATTTGCCTTTTAAATGACCATTTTTCTTTTTTTCTTTTAAAAAACAATAATTCATTCCTCCTCCTTGAGTTTGGTGTTTCAAATTCTCAGGGTGTCCCACATGAATCACAGCATACATGGACTATTAGAACAGACTCTTGGAGGGGCGTCTGGGTGGCTCAGTCGTTAAGCGTCTGCCTTCGGCTCAGGGCACGATCCCAGAGTCTTGGGATCGAGCCCCATGTCGGGCTCCCTGCTCTGCTAGGAGCCTGTTTCTTCCTCTCCTTCTCCCCCTGCTTGTGTTCCCTCTCTCGCTGGCTCTCTCTCTGTCAAATAAATAAATTAAAAAAAAAAAAAAAAAAAAAAAAGACTCTTGGAATAGATGGAGGCTTCAGCTAAAGCAAAAGAGGGGGAAGGACAGAAGTGAGGGGAGAAACTTGCTTACTTCCTTCCGGGAGTCCTAACAAGAAGAAATGCAAGGGAGGGAGGAGATTTGCTCAAAAGCCATGCACTCCGCTGGTACAGGGCCTGGGGAAACCAACCAGGACTGTAGAGGCTCACTCCATAGCGAGGAGGCACCACAACCAGAGCAGTGCAGTTACTCGCAGCATCGTGGGGTCTCCCGACAGGTAGGAAGAGAACAAAATCCATGTAGTGGGTGGGCAAGCATCGTTCAGGAGATCTAAGGACAGCAGAATTCCAACCCACCCCTGCACTCTATCCCCCAATACCACCACTAAAGAAAACAGACTGGCACAAAGTAAACTGGTTGCAGGAAGCCCAGCCACTACACAGAGGTCAGAGCAAGGACCTAGTTCTACACGGGCAGCTGAATACCAGAACATTAATCAACATGAACTAAGAGAAAGGGTTTAAAGGAAAAGACCAGTCTTGTAGGCTGGAAAATAGTCTTGTAAGTTGAGGAAACAGGAGAAGTATGATTTAGAAGCAACAAAAATGTCCAGGGTCAAGCCAAAAAAGCTCCTAGACATCAAGGAGACTTGGAACAATGCTAGGATCAGAGACTGATAAGCACTTTAAGTCTAAGAAGCACAACCTGGAAGGCAAAGCTCGTGGAAATTTAAAAGAAATCCCATAATAAGGAATGTTCAGAAAATAATTTGATCCTGTCAATTCCTGAACTTGGCTTCTTCATATGTTGACTGTGACATAAACTCCATCCATGTTCTGGCATCATCCATCATGATACCTAGGAACGGACGGGTTTCACACTCTAATTCCATTCCCGGAACCCACACTGACCCTAATATTTGATGCCTGTTTCTGCAGGTCTTATCAAAGTCACGTTCCTAGCCTCAGCTCCATGAAGGTGTATCCTCTGGCTGAAATGCAGCGAGTCCATCCAGCAATAACCAAGAGGCCCTCAGCGCCAGCCTCTGCGTGTGTGGGGGCAGGGAAGAGCGGTGGGTAGGCCTAGGGTCAAAGAGCTACGGGAATCCTGAGACAGCGGGAATAGAAGATTACGATCCCCAACACTCCACTGAAAGCAGCCATCTGACTGGTATCCAGTGGCCACTCTCCAGTCCATTGTTTCTAGAGCTCTCTGTTGCACAAATTCCAACACTCCTCTCTCCTGGTGTGCCACATTGCCCTCTGTCCCTCCTCACTGCTGATCAAGAGCTCTCATCCTCCATCATATGCCTCAAAAATAGGTGCTTATAAAATCGCTCCCCTGGCACACTCTTTTACGCAAGCCCTCTTTGAGAAAGCTCACATATTTTAATTTGCATTCTGATCATTTCCAAATCCAAATTTCAAGCCCTGACTTCACCCTTGAACTTCCACTGTGCACACAAGCACTTACTAACAGGTTCACATGGCTATCTCACATAAACCCCAAATGTATGTTCGCAGTGGAACTCACCAGACTCCCCAGCAAGCCTGCTCTGCTTGTCCTCATCCCAACATCATCCAGCAAGTCATAAAAACCACAATTCTCAGCAAGGAAGTCCTGCCAGTCAATCTCTGAACTACTTCTTGCCCCCACATTTTACATCACAAACCTTTACTGACATTGCTTCCTCTGCCTAGGACGTACTTCCCACCTTTCTTCTCCCACCGACTCAGATTTCCTTCACACTGAGCTCACGCTCATCCTTACGTGTTCTTCCTTTGTGAAAGCCCACTTTGGGCTAAGCCCCTGTCTCCGTATTCCCTTTGTACCCTGCACATTCTGTTGGATCACTTCTCCCATGCAGGCGAAACCATCTCTTTGTGGGTCTGTCTTCTCATAAGCACGTTGAGGTCAGGAGCTTGCCCATATTACAACACATTGTAGGCCCTAAACAAATATTTGCTGAACTCTTTAAGAGAAGCCACAGGGCCAAAGAGACAATCGATTTTTTGTATTACCCCATTCCACTGATTACTTTACATAAAAAAAACTTAAGGCACAAGACCAATCACAGCAATTCAGGTTTACTTTTATTAATAATTCCAACATATGTTTTGAACAATGTACAACTTAGGAAGGGCTGTCATACACATTATATCTCACAATAACCTCCAGGTAAGAGAAAGACTTTAAGGTAATTTGCCCTCCCTAGAGTTATAAAATAATTAATCCCTTGACATTGGTAGAAAGGGACTCAAGTAATAATTCAATCACAAAAAGAAACTCTAATCAGCACTTAATTATATCCTATCACTATTACTTTTTTCCTACCACAACTTCCTTGTCCCCCTAATTTTCTTCATGTAAGCTTACTCCTGTTGCCCTGTTTTTGCTTCATTCTCCAACAGCTGGCCTATGTATACTTGCCCTAACAGCCATCTCTTCTGGATTTTAATCAATAAGAAACATTTCATTCTAAAAGAGAATCGTATTTTAGTCCAAAAACAAATCTTCCTCATGCTGCTTCGGGACAAATATCAAAACCTTCTCCTAAATGGCTTTCTCACAGGATGAATTTGTTGAAATTCTCTGCTGTATGGTGCCATTATGAGGTAGAAAAGGTTTAAAATTCCAACTGATTTCTAAAGAGAACAACAAATTCTGCTTCATTCAGATTCAGAAAGTGTTCTGGCTACCACTACATTAAACTAACAGGCATACCCAAAATTAAACCTAAGAAATTCACCATCTCCCTCAATGTATGACCAACTCCTTCCATGAGGGCTCACTGGACAACTGAAACACCAGGAGGCAGATCTTCAGCGGTTACCTACACAAGCATGAAAGAAGCAAACCACTGGACATGGAGTCAGAAACTCTGGGTCTGTGCCTCACTTCTTCCAAGAGCCAGCTGCACGTGCTTTCTCCAAACACTGCTTCTTCTCAACAGTAAAAGCAGAGATAAACCGTGTCAGCCCCACTACCTCACAAGTTGTTTGGCTCCAATTAAGTAGTAAGTGTGAAAGCATTTGTAAAGTCTTAAGCTGTGCAAATATAAAATGCTATTATGAAATTAATAAAACCTACCTTGTTAAAGAAAACATCAGTTCCTAAAGAGCAAGTAATGGGCTGCCCCCACACCAACAGGACTAAAACTACTGCCTTACTTTTGTAATCCAGAGTCCTCCCTAAACTTCGTACTCTTCTACAATTTCGAAACTAACCCACCTGTTCTCAGACGGCACAATAAGGATAACCTGGGGGAGAAATTCTGAAATTGATACACAAACAGAAAAATATTCCATTGCCCAAATTAGCAGTAATTTGTGACTTGCTGATTATGTCTTTTTTCTATCAGTTCTCATGTGAAAGAAAAATCTCTATCTGCTTAAATATCAGAGAATGTTTTATTTATATAATTTGATTCCCAGCTCATAAGAGATGTTGTATCTACTAAATATCAAAGCAAACAAAATTACCCATAGAAAATACAAGTAACAATTTTTGTCAGTCTTAATTGTCCGTGGAGTATACATAAGCATTTGCACATTCCTACACATGTACATACCCACAGAGTTAGAGTACAGAATTTCTAACAGGATATCTACGGGGGGCGGGAGGGGGGGGAAGAAAGTTGTTAATTTACTGATACTTTTTGGACCACAAATATAACTACGCTGCCTTCAAAAAACAGTCACTAAACTCCGACTATTTTACTATTGATCTAAAAACATTTCTTTATACAAAATGAAAAGGCTAAATAGTTAAGTTTCCCAATAACCCAGGACAGCCTCAAAATCTGAAACCGTTCCTTTTTAATAATTTTGCTTAGTCACCTGGAAGATACAAGATACAATGAAAGCACAGGAGAAGTCACATCTGGACACAATTCCTGGTTTCGTTGGGAATTACCAGACAGACGACCGTGGGTCAATTCATCTCTGAGCCTCAGTTTACACACATATGAAAAGGGGCTACAATACCATCTGTCTCTGACCATTCTCAATAGAACACAAAAATCTCAGAGATAATAATCGAACTTAACAGAAACTCAAAATGGGCATGCGTGTTTGGGATCCCAGGGCCACCCCTGGTTTAGTGACACGCTAGCAAGGATTCAGCACACAGTTGTATTAACAGCTATGACGTGTATTACAGTGAAAGGATACAACGTAAAATCAAGAGAAAAGGTGCATGGGGCAAAGTCCAGAGGAACCCAAGGCCAGGAAAGGGCAGCTTGCTAAGAGGCAGAGAAGGCATCAGAGCTCTCAGCAATTTCAAAGGACTGGAGGCAAAAACTGGAGTTCAGAGCTGCCAAGTTTCCTGAAAGAAGGGAGTTGCAGAGATATGACCCCAGCAGTTTTCCCCTGGAGGCATGTGACAAATTCTTAAAATACACAGTGCAAGAGGCTGAAAAGCAAAGCAGAAAGCAGCAAAGCAAACAAACCAGAAAATAAACACAGAATTTGGAGCAGTCTTGTAGTGCTGAGGAAAGGAGAAGCCCTAGCCTTCCACAGTGACCTCTGGTCGGAGGGCTACCACTTTGGGAAGGGACACGTGAACCAGGGCCAAACAAATTTTACAAGTTTTGCAAACCCACCTCAAGCTAGCTCAGTCCCTTGCCAGATCGGGACCACCTGCCTACTCCACAGCCTGCCAGAAGATAGAATGAATTCTCTCTGAAGGAATATGTATTCTTCCTTATTCTGATACACCATATTCTTACTTTGAAGTCTCAAATAGGCACTTACTGAGAGGAATAACTTCATTCTTCCAAGAGGCTACTAAGAGTATAGCTTACAAATATTAGTAAATATCTACAATCATCAAATTCCTTATACAGCTGTCTTAGAGACTACCAATTACTAACTTCAGACTTATCTGGATCTCAGTGATAAGGCTCATTTCTTTCTCTTATGAAAAGCCTCAAAGCTTTCATTATAATTAAATCTGGCCTGGGGTCCTGAAGTGTTCACATTAAGTCCCCAACTTATTTTTCTGGATGATTGTAATCTCCTCTATATTTGTAGGTACAACAGTACTTCACTGACTCAGCGCAAAAACACAAATGGTTCACTTTTAGTTATGAGCAACTATGATTTCCAGTGGACTAGAAGTGGTAATATGATCTTTAATTACATGGCATGATTTATCTGCCTAGAAAATATTCTAATCTAATTATAGCTGTAAGAATTTTCTACATGATTGCAATAAATGACTCTCACAAATGCACACCAGACTCAAGCATGTGCATCAAAGCCATTAAAAAGGATTTTTTAAGGATCAGCTTGATTAAATGGTAAACTGTACATTTAAAATAAAGCACATTAATACCAGTAAGCTTGACTGCATTGCTGTAAATACTGCCATTAACATGTGGCCACAAAAGATCTATACGGACAGACTCTGTCCTTGACCAAACTTGAGTCAGGCTCTTCTGAGTCCTCTTTCAAACTAGGCCCTGACCTTGGGCTCTGACCTCAGTCAGAGGCTCTGCCTGCTTAGTCTAGCTATGGTAAGAATCTTGCTGAGTCAGTTTATCGAAATCCCCCACTCTCTGTATCTCATCAGTCTGGCCTGCTTTCAACAAAAACTCCATCAAGTACATTTAGCCTGAATCTACCTCACATGTATGTGATGGTTCCTCTTAGTAATTTTCCATCCACCAATCCCCCACTCTCCTTCCTGGCTGGAAATCCCCACCTTGCCTCACTGAATTCACCCCTGTAGCAGTCCTCCTGAATAGTCTGCATTCCTAATCTGTAACAGTGTCACAAATAATTTTCTCTTTAACAATATAATTTTCTCAGAAGAAAAAGTTCCTACATATTTACAAATAAATATTAGCTTCACATGAAGAAAGTACAGAAAATAGAGAAGCTAATATTGCATTCTAGTGTTAACAGTCCGTAGCAATGAATGGTTTTGTACTACCTTACCAATAACTTCCAGCCAGTCTCTCTGATAATGCTAGCGAAAGAGGCAGAGCTTTTAACCAAGAAACATTATGTTAACTCATTCACAGACCTGTACTCATTCTCTATGCCTTATCAGAAATGTACTCTATCTTTATCAAAACACATCAAATTAGATTTTGAAAAAGTATTAACAAAAATAGAACAAATGCTAAGCATATTTTAAAGGTTTTTCTCCAGCTTAAGTGCTATTTATTTCATTAGTTGCATTAAGAACCATTTCTTATCAAATTTTTTTTTTAAAGATTTTATTTATTTATTCGACAGAGATAGAGACAGCCAGCGAGAGAGGGAACACAAGCAGGGGGAGTGGGAGAGGAAGAAGCAGGCTCCTAGCGGAGGAGCCTGATGTGGGGCTCGATCCCATAAGGCTGGAATCACGCCCTGAGCCGAAGGCAGATGCTTAACCGCTGTGCCACCCAGGCGCCCCTCGTATCAAATTTTCTAACGTCCATGCTGTATGCACAAATACAAATTTAGTACTGATACATGCTACACCACAGATGAACCTTGAAAAAAATCTAAATGAGTGAAGCCAGACATAAAAGGTCATACACCATTCAATTCCATTTATTTGAAATATCCAGAACAGGCAAATCCAGAGACAAAAAGCAGATGAGTGGTTGTCAGGGGCTGGAAATGACTGTTCAATGGGTATGAGGATCTTTTGGGGGGTGTTATAAAAAAGTTCTGGAACTAGACAGAGATGACTGATAGTTGCACAATATTGTGAAAATATTAAACACCATTAAATTATTCACTTTAAAATGACTGATTTTATGCTGTATGAACTTAATCTCAATAAAAAAAAAGAAAGAAAACAGGTCAAAACACTGATTATGAGACAGTCATTAGGCTTCATTTAAACACGGGCATCTGTTTTTATTATGATAAAACACTGTATAGAGTTTGGCATTTTTCAACTTAACTTTCCTATAATGTTTTAAATATACTCAAACTTCAAATACTTCTTCTGTTTACCTAATATCCTGAATGTAGTCACCACTAACCATACGAGCAGCACTGTTAAATGTTTTAACAGTTCTCAAATCCTTTAAACGAGACTCACTGAGAGGACTCTTTAATAGTTCAGGTGACAGGTAAAATAAAAACACTTTCGCTAAGTACAAAAATACTACATAGATGTAGGCTTTTAAATGAGCTCTACCGATATTCTCAGCTTTGACCTAAAAGAAACACACCCCCACTAGGAAAGATACAATGCGGACTTAGTGTTACATCAGATGAAATTTTTATTATACAACAAATACAATTAAGTAAAGTTAAAATGATTTATGTATGGTAATTTCCAATGAATGCTCTGGGAATATAAAATGTGATTAATTTTCAATCACAGGCTTCACTGAAAAGGAAGTTCTATAACTTCTGGTAAATACAATGAATCTCAAGAGCAACGAAGATGACTGTAAAAGGATAACTTTTTTTCTAAAGGATAATCCACAGGAAAAAGAAAAGTGAAGAGGAAATAATAGCAAAGAAGAGATATCAACAGAATGTTAGAAGATGAAGGCAGATGGATGAAAAATGAACGGGGCCTGAGTGCCAACCTCTACTTTGCTGAAGTACTTAAACAGGAGAAGCCATGGGGAAAACTGATTTGCATTACAAAGTCAGAGGAAAGCTAAGGAATTGGTGATACTGATTATCAGGGTGCAACTGAAAAGAGAATAAGTGATTAAAAGATTTTATAAAGAGCAGTTAGACCTTCAGATCACCTTCCTCAGGTTATTCCCTAGTTCAGAGAGATGGAAAGATGACTTTCTAAAGACTTTTATCAGAGAGGCTATTCAGTTAGGTCCAAAAGACAGAAATGGGAGTCAGGAGAGTAAGTGAAAGTCTGCTCAAAATTAAGTCCAACTGGGCCCCCAGAATGCTACTGGACTTTATGCCCAGGGTAGCTTTTCTCAAAAATTTTTTAAATCACCCCCCAATGCCCTGCGGGAATTTTTTCCCCCCAATCCCCCTAATTAACTACAATTAAGAATCAGAAAGATAAATTTCACATCAGATTAGACCCAGCTAAAGAAAGCATGGGTGAATTAAAGGTTGGTTAGAAAAAACACCTAGCTCTGACAGTCAACAGGACTTGTGCTCACAGGATCCACAAGGCTGCAATAAACAAAGAAGCTAGTCTTAACTGGCATGTGCAACCGTGTGTGTGTGTGTGTGTGTGTGTGTGTGTGTGTGTGTGTGTTCAGCACAGAGGGAGCAGGCAAAACTGCCCATCGCCCAGTCTTCCCCTGAAAAAGTTTCATCTGCATATTTTAAAAGCTGCAGCCTGAGGGCCAGACTTCTAATTTAACAGGCACTGTGGCCTGCCATCCTCTTCAGAGACTGGGAAGCCAGCAGATACACAGCCTGCCTTCTCCCCGCAGGGTGAGCCAATAACCAAAGCAAGTTACCCTTATCATCCTGAAAGGAGATTGTACACACATCTGATACCTCAGCTTTTGTGGCTGCCACTGAAGAGACAGACCTATAGACAGCCTGGCTCTAGCACCCAACAGGGCTTGTGTCATGAGTCCCATGTACTGTAACAAACAAAGAAACAGATCTTCAGCAGAGAGGCACCTCCTACAGCTATATACTCAGGCTAGCACAGAGGGAACAGGCAAAAATATCCATCTCCCAGTGCTTCCCTGGAAGGGGCTTAACTATATACTTTTCTAGCTGCTGCTAGAAGGTCCAGCTTCTAATCGTCCTGCATCTAAGTGCTGACTATGATTCCCCTTTTTGGGATACTACTATGACCTGGCACCCTCAACTCCTGGGAGCCACTAAAACCAAAGAAAGCGGCTTGGGCAATCACAAAAGTCTGAGACACAACTAGGAGCTCAAGCCAGACTGATCAATGAGGTTCATCTCCTACACGAGAGCATTCTGCTAAGATTGAGAAAGATGGGTACTGCATCTAATGTGCGGTAACCATGGAAAATGAAGAAACAGAGAAATATATTTCAAAAGAAAAAACAAGATAACTATCTAGAAATAGATCTCAAAGAATGCAGATAAGTGATTTACCTGATAATAGAGTTAAAAATAATCGTCATAAAGATTTCAGCAAAGTCAGGAGCAATGCATGAACAAAGTGAGAACTTCAACAAAGAGTCAGAAAATATAAAAAAATGCTGAGTAGAAATCATAGAACTGAGGAATACAATAACTGAACGAAAAATTCAATAAAGGGTTCAGCAGCAGACTAGAGCAAATGAAAAAAAAATTAATGAATTCCAAAAGGGCAGTAGAATTCATCCATACAGAGGAACAAGAAAAGAAAGAATGAGGAGTGAAAATTACTTGAGACTTATGGGACATCAATGAACAAACCAATATATTCATTATAGAGGTCCCAGAAGGAGAGATAAAGGAACAGGAAGCTTATTCAAAGAAATAATGGCTGAAAATTTCCCTAACCAGGGTAAAGAAAAAGACACCAGACATCCAGATTTACGAAGACCCAAAAAGATTAATCCAAAAAGACCCACACCAAGACACATTATAATTAAAGTGTCAAAGTTAAAGACAAGGAAAATCTTTAAAGTAGCAAGAGAAAAGCAACCTGGCACGTACATGAGAACCCAGATAAGACTATTAGCAGATTTTTTTTGGCAGAAACCTTGCAGGCTAGAAGGGAGTGCGAGGATACTTTCAAAGTGCTAAAAGAAACACCCTGCCAACCAGGAATACTTTACCCAGCAAAGTCGTCATTCAGAATTGAAGGAAATATAATAAAGAATTTTCTAGACAAAAAAAGCTGAAGGAGTTCATCACCATAGGACTGGCCTTAAAAGAAATGTTAAAGGGAGTTTTTCAAGCTCAAACGAAAGGATGCTAATAAGAGAAAAACAAGTGAAAGTATAAAACTCATTGGTAAAGGTGAATATAGAGTTACATGTGGAACACTGTAATGTTTCAATGGTAGTGGGCAAATCATTTACAAATCTAGTATGAAAGTTAAGAGACGAAAGTATTAAAAATAACTATAACTACAAAAATTTGTTAATGGATATATAACCTAAAATGATGCAAACTGTGTCATCAAAAACAAAATGTGGGGAAGAGGGACCTTTGGTATGTATGTGAAGTTAAATAATTATCAGCTTAAAATAGGCTGTCATAAATATGTTTTATGTAAGCCTCATGGTAACCACAACACAAAAACCTATAGTAGACACACAAAAGATAAAGAAATCAAAGCATACCACTACAGAAAATCATCAAATAACAAAGGAAGTGAGCAAAAGAGGAAGAAAGGAACAAAGACATTACAAAACAACCAGAAAACAATTACCAAAATGGCAATGTAAGCCTATACCCATCAATAATTACTTTACATGTAAATGGACTAAATTCTTCAATCACAAAATAGAGTGGCTGAATGGATTTAAGAAAAAAAAATGATAACACCCAACTCTATGTGCCCTGTAAGAGATTTAGCTCAGCTTTAAGGACACACAGACTGAAAGTGAAATGATGGAAAAAGATATTCAATGCAAATAGAAACCAAAAGATAGCAGGGGGCAGCTGTAGAAAAGAAAAGAAAAAGGTCATTACATAATGAGAAAAGTGTCAATTAATCAAGAGGATATAATTATAAATACCTATGCACTGACATAAAAGCACATATTAAAGAAAGCAAATACAGACAAATCTAAAGAACGAAATGCAAAGCAATACAATACTAGCAGGGGACTTCAATACCCACTTCCAACATGGATAGATCATCCAGACAGAAAATCAAGAAGGAAACACTAGAACTGAACTACATGTTAGACCAGATGGATCTAACAGACATATACAGAACATTCCAACCAACAGCAGCAAAATAATGTATTCTTCTCAAGCACAACACAGAACATTATCCAAGGTAAATCATCTGAGAGGACAAAAATAAATCTTAATAAATACAAGACAACTGAAATCATATCAAGCATTTTTTCAACCACAGTGGTTTAAACCTAGAAATCAATTACAAGAAGAAAACCGGAAAACTCGCAAATATGTGAAGATTAAACAACATGTTCCTGAACAATCAATAAGTCAAAGAAAAACCAAAACATATCTTGAGACAAGTAAAAATGGAAATGCAACATACCAAAATTTATGGGATGCAGCAAAAGCACTTTTAATAGGGCAATTTAGTGTGATAAACACCTACATTAAGAAAAAAGAAAGATCTCAAATAAACAACCTAAATTTACACTTCAAGAAAAAAGGGCAAACTAAGCCCAAAGTTAACGAAAGGGAGGAAATAACAAGGATCAGAGCAGACATAAATAAAACAGAGACTAAAAAGACAAAAAAGATTAATGAAACTAAGAGCTGATTTTCTGAAAAAAAAAAAAAAAAGAAGACTGTTAGCTAGACTTTCCAAGAAAAAGAGAGAATTCAAAATAAAATTATACGTGAAAGAGGACATATTACAACTGATACCAAAAAATACAAAGGACCGTAAGAGATTACTATGAACAACTATACACCAAAAAATAGAACAACCTAGAAGAAATGGATAAATTTCTAGAAAACATACAACCTACCAAGACTGAATCATGAAGAAATAAATAGAAATCCTGAACAGACCAATTATTACTGAGACTGAATCAGTGATCAAAAATCTCCTAACAGGGGCGCCTGGGTGGCACAGCGGTTAAGCAGCTGCCTTCGGCTCAGGGCGTGATCCCGGCGTTATGGGATCGAGCCCCACATCAGGCTCCTCTGCTATGAGCCTGCTTCTTCCTCTCCCACTCCCCCTGCTTGTGTTCCCTCTCTCGCTGGCTGTCTCTATCTCTGTCAAATAAATAAAAATAAATAAAATCTTTTAAAAAAAAAATCTCCTAACAAAGAATAGCCCATGACCAGATAGCTTCACTGATAAATTCTACAAAACATTTAAAGAACAAATATCAATCCTTCTCAAACTCTTCCCATAACAAAAGAAGAGGGAACACATCCAAACTCATTCTACAAGGCCAGCATTACCTTGATACCAAAGCCAGACAAGGGCACTCAAAAAAAAGAAAAAAAAGAAAGAAAGAAAAAAAAAAGAAAAGAAAAGAAAATTACAGGCTATTATCCCTGATGAACTTAGATGCAAAAATCCTCAATAAAGTATTAGGAAATTCAATTCAACAATACATTAAAAAGATCAAACATATGCCATAATCAAGCGGGATTCATCTCTGGGATGCGAGGATGGTTCAACATTTGCAAACCAATCAATGTGATACACCACATTAACAAAACAAAGAATAAAAATCATGCGATCATCTCAATAGATGCAGAAAAAATATTTGACAAAATTCAACATCCATTCATGATAAAAACTGAAAGAGGGTGATACACACCTCCCACATAATAAAGATGATATATTATAAGCCCACAGCTAACATCATACCCAGTGATAAAATGCTAAAGCTTTTCTTCTAAGATCAGAAACAACACAAGAATGCCCATTCTCACCACTTTTATTTAACCTAGTACTGGTAATCCTAGCCAGAGCAATTAGGCAAGAAAAATAAACAAAGGGCATCAAAATCAGAAAGGAAGAAGTAAAATTTTCTCTAGGTGCACGTAACATATTATATATAGATACCCTAAAAACTTCATTAAAAAATGTTAGATATAATGAGCAATTTCAGTAATGATGCAGGAAACAAAACACACAAAAAACAGTTGCATTTCTATACACCAACAATGAACTATGAAAACAGAAGTTAAGAAAACAATCCCCCTTACTATAGCAGCAGAAAGAATAAAACAGGAATCAGTTACCCAAGGAGGTGGAAGATCTATACTGTAAGACAGTATAGAAATTGAAGAAGACACAAATAAATAGAAAGATAGTCTGTGCTCATGGATTAGAAGAACTAATGCTGTTAAAATGCCCACATTACCAAAAGCAATTTACAGATTCAATGCCATCCCTATCAAAATGTCAATGGCATTTTTCAAAGAAACAATCTACAAAAGACCCTGAATAGCCAAAGCAATCTTGAAAAAGAACAAAGATGGAGGCATCACACTTCCTGATTTCAAACAATCAAGCTCTAGTGATCAAAACAGCATAAAAACAGATACATAGATCAATGAAAAGAATAGAGAGTCCAGAAGTAACCCCCCGCATATATGTACGGCCAATTAATTTTTGACAAAGGAACCAAGAATATGCATTGGGAAAGGACAGCCTCTTCATTAAATGGTGCTGGAAAAACTGGATAGACAAATGCAAAAGAATAAAACTAGACCCCTACCTTATGCCATATACAAATAAAACAGATTAATGACTAGGAAGTAAGATATGAAACCATAAAACTCCTAGAAGAAAACACAGAACGTAAACTCTTTTGACACTGGGCTCAGCAATAATTTCTTTTTTGACACGAAAAGCATAGGCAATAAAATCTAAAATAAACAAGTAGGTCCACATCGAACTGAAAAGCTTTTGTATGACAAAGAAAACCATCAACAAAATAAAAAGACAACCTACAGAATGGGAGAAAATATTTGCAAGCCACATACCCAATAAGGGGTTAATATCAGACATACACAGAACTCACAACTCAGAAGGAAAAAACCCCAAATAAACCAATTTTTTAAAAATGGGGAAAAGGACCTAAATACACATTTTTCCAAAGAAGACCTATATGAATGGCCAACAGATAATATGAAAAGGTGCTCGACTGTACGCTGCTGATTGCCATGTAGACGGGTACAGCCACAAAGGAAAACGGTATGAAGGTTCCTCAAGAAATTAAAAATACAACTGCCATATGATCCAGCAATGCCACTTCTGGGTATATATCCAAAGGAAATAAAATCATTAGCTGTTAAAGAAATATCTGCACTCCCATCTTCAAAGCAGTATTATTCATAACAAAGTATCAAAACAACCTAAGTGTCCATCAGTGGATGAATGGATAAAGAAAATGTAATATACAGATATACAATGAAATATTATTCAACTTTTAAAAAGAAGGAAATCCTTTCATTTGCTACATGGATGAACGTGGACGGCATTATGCTAAGTGAATTAAGACAAAGACAGATAGATATACCACACGGTGTCACTTACACGTGGAATCAAAACAAAAACAAAAACACAAATGGAATTCAGAGAAACAGAGAGTAGAAAAGTGGTTGCCAGGAGACTGGGGTGTAAGGGAAAAAGGAGAGATTGGTAAAAGGGTACAAATTTTCAGTACTGAGACGAATACGGTGTGGAAGTAATGTATAACATGGTGACTATAGCTGATAATTCTAGACTGTATCACTGAAATCTGAAGAGCAGAACTGAAATCATATTCATTCACACACACAACCAACAGTAAACATGTACGCTGATGGATGGATACGTTATTAACTCAATGGGGCCAATCCTTCTACAGTGTATACATATACCAAAGCATCATAAAATCTTACAATTTTATTTGTGAATTATGCTTCAATAAAGCTGGGAGAAAAAAAGAATACATGAAATAACTTAAAGGAAGGCTTCTAAATATCAGTCGGAACAACTGACAATCTTTATATATTTACTTCCAGTGGAGAACTCAGATGATTACTGTCTCAATTATCATATTAAAAAGAATAGAGTTCTAATTAATGTTTTGCCACACTTAGAACTCCTAAACTAATATATGTAATAGAGCATAGCAATAAACTGACAAATGACAAGTCAATATCTAACAAGAAAAATCATGAAGATACTATAAAATGAGCATATTCTTACCCATATACATCAAACTATAAAATGCTAAGGTCTGGTGTTATGATTAAGAATTATAATACTGAATTATATCTGAGCCCGTAACTGATCAAATTTTATATATATTTAAGGAGCAAAGGTTTATCTATTGAGAATCTTATTTGGCAGATATAATTAAATTTTCAAAGGGGTACTAAATTAAATAGCTGTTTTTAGTATATGTAACCAGAAGGTTACTGCAAGGCCATATGATGTGTGCAGATATCAACAAAATAAATTTCAAGAATGAATCCTGGTTCCAAGTCCTCTTAATTTAGATTTTATCAAAGTACTATTTTCCACATTGCTTATTTTTGGGTTAAAGGTAAACCATTAAGATCACTAAAAATAGCATTTTAAAAATATAAGGTATTTCATTATCTCATCCAAATATCAATGTTAAAAGAATGAAGAATAGTATCACAAATTGGAACAAATAAATTTGTAACCTAGATGTTTAAACTTAGCTATATTAATTCTAAAAATGCTCTTGGTTATCAAAATCTCTGTGCCCTTCCCCCTTAATTAATTTAATGAAGTCTAAAAGTATAACTACAACATAATATGAAAAGGAAACAAGTGTGTCTTACCTAGTTACTTTGCAGTTCGACTCAATCAAGTCATTTTCAAAGTCAAGCAGGCTGGAAGGCAGATTATATTCCAACGGGGATGTCAGTCTTTTCAAACGCAACAGACCAACACAAAATTTTGCTCCCATCTCTTCTAATTCTCGAGTACCAATCTGTAAACCCTAAAAATAAAGCAATTTCATACATATAATTAGGATATTTGCTGTCCTCTGGCTGCATCTTATTATAATTACATAAAAGAAATTTATAATTATATTAATAAAATTAAAAGGTATTTTGTATGGGCCTACAACTCAATAAGCACAATGCCTTAACAATATAAGATCATTTTAGGTCACAAAGGAAATGGTCTCAAAAAACCATTTCTAAAATGTCTATTCTCATTCGTTACATGCAAACTATTTTCATTAACACACTAGGAAAAAAAATAAACATTCTGTGGTTATATTACTCTTGGAGTTCATGTGTGAAATTATATCTTTGCAAGACATTGCTAGTATTTCTTGTAATCCACTACTTTGGATGCCAATGTTGAAATACTGTACTGTCAAAATCAAGGCCCTAATTTCTATATCTGAACATTACCATATAGATACACTTTATGATAAAAGAAACTGGTAAATAAAAAAACAACAAAAGAAAGGTAACTATGTCAAAAAAAAAAAAAGAAACAAACAAACAAACAGATCTAGGCCAATGAGGTAGCAGTAAAATTAAGTTCCTATGCTCCACGTCAATTAGGAATCCCATTTCAAATCTGGTCTACTGCAGCAAAATGAAAACTTTACTGCAACTCACTACCCTTTTCTAACTGAGTTTCCCAATAAACAATATAAGACTTATCACAAGTTAAATGTCGCCACATAAAATGATAAAAATGGACTATAAATCAAAACATTGCTTACTGTTTTATTTTCAGATAAAAATGAATCTCTAAAACAAGTGAAATCCTTACACCAACAAAAGTTGCAGGTGACAATGAGAGCACACATCATTTAGAGAAAAGGTATTTTAAAACAGCTTTACGGTGACCACACTAAAAGCACACAGTAACTGAAGAAAATAAATTGTAAAAACCGTTACTTGCCCTACATACAGCACATGCCTTTATAATGTGATTGTTTATTTTTTTAAAGATTTTTTATTTTATATTTGAGAGGAAGGGGGAGGGGCAGAGGGAGAGAATCTTCAAGTAGATTCCCCCTCTGAGCAGGGGGAGCCTGACGTGGGGCTCGATCCCATGACCCATGAGATCATGACCTAAGCTGAAACCAAGAGCCTGACACTCAACTGAGAGCCACTCAGGCGCCCCAACTGACTGATGGTTTAAATAGTTAACCCACCTCCAAATATTCTAAGAAATGTAACCTAACTTTATTAGAACATTCATTTGCCTTCTTAATTTAAAAGCGTTAGAAAGGCTATGACTGTTTCTGAATTAGTTCACAGAAAATAAAAATAAAGATAATTTACAGCCTAAAATTCAGTAATATAAGAACATTTCTTGAGGTGAAGAAAACTGTTTCTTAAAATAACATTAAAAACTCACACACCTTATTAGCTAACAAGTCTAAAAAGTATACATTATGTGTGTAGGGGCAGATAGGAGTATATTGGAATTCTGTACTTTCCACTCAATTCTGCTATGAATCTAAAACTTCTCTTAAAAAAACTAAGTTTATTAACAATAACAAAAAAGCTTATAAAAAGTAAATGTTATGATCACAGAATTTTAGACATTAAAAAAAACTGGCTTGGTAAAAGACATTTCTCTGCATAAGAGTTCTAAACCAACATTAACTCTAATAACTTTTTAGAAAACTGGCCTAACATTTTCTGTTTCAAAATATATTTTAGCTATTTTTTTAAATGTGTTTTTTTAAACGACCAAAGAAATTTACCAAAATACAAATAGAATGTTTTTAAAAATCTGATGAAAGTCTATCAGTAGAATCCAAATATAATAAGAAATCCAAATATAAGAAAGCACTACTGCTATATCCTATAGTTGATTTCAAGGGGCATGCAAACCTCAGTTTCTCTACGTCTTTTCCTGCCCCCAGAGGCTAGTTTCAAAGACACTGATGCTTTAAGTTGCCTTCTCCAGTCTGAGTGCAAAAAGCATCTCTTTAAGAAGTAATTTATAGTCTGTTTCCATAAATCATACAGTCTAAGGGCTTTTTCATCAGAGAAACCTATGGTTTTACACAAAAGTGATTCTCAAGCTTTGTTCTCATCCTACAAACTTACAGAATATGAGACTCTGAGCAAAGCTGTCCACGAGAGCAATGATTAGGAGACGGGGGTTAGGAGCTAGAGTAGTGGTCTAAGACATCTCATCTCTTAGCACCATCATGTCCTTAGTAAATGAGAAGTCACTGTCTTACAGTATCTGAAGAGAATTCAAAAGACATCACATTTTGGAAGAATAATATACTGTGGTCACAACCTAAAATTTAGGGAAGTCACTCAACAGAAAGCACTGAAATTTCATTATGTTCTACTCTAGGAGGCCCCAAAAGTTTGAATGTCAGTTGCAAGATCTATATCGTTTTCTTCCAGTTTGGTACAGATGAAAAAGTCATTACTTAGGCTTTCCAGTTAAGTATAATATGTTGACATTTTTAATACTAACCAATTGGAAAATTTTTAACTCTCTCCAAACAAAGTTACAACCATTTTTAGTGAGGCATAGGAAAATCACTATTAGATTCAGTTTCCTCTTGCCCAAACCAAACCAAACCAAACAGAATGAGGAATAATTAGCATGACACCTAAAAATCTTTCTGTGGCAAGAAACCTGTAATACTTGTTTGTTTGCTCTTGATTATCTAAGCTCTAACTGATTGCCCATTAGGTTCTCAATCTTCCAAATTAAAAAACTCAAAGTCACCTAATATTTTATCAGTCTTTAATTTCAAAAGGAAACTTTAAGCTCCAGTTGTTTGCAATCAAAGTCTATGACACCAGGGGTGCCTGGGTGGTGCAGTCAATTAAGCATCTGACTCTTGGTTTCAGCTCAGGTCTTGATCTCAGGGTCCTAAGATCGAGCCCCCAGGCGGGCTCCAGTGTGGAATCTGCTTAAGATTCTCTCTCTCCCTCTGCCCCTCTCATTTGTGCTCTCGCTCTCTAAAATAATTACATCTTAAAAAAAGTCTATGACACTAGAGAAGAGCAGTCTTAGTAAAGAAAACATTTTAGTGAAGGGATATGCATTTAAAAGTCACACACACACAAAAATCTAAACATATAAAACTTTATAAATAAATGTGTTTATTTCTAAATGCATAAAAATATGCTTACATCCAACAAATTAAAATGACAGAAAATTTTTATTAATAATGTACTACTTGCACAGCTCACTATAAATTACCAATCAGTATTTAAATGTGTACCACAACACGCCTTCTTAAAAATTATGAATGTAGGTAGGCTCAACCAAGATTTCATTAGGACCAAAAGCAAGCTATTTAAGTAGAAAGAAGTAAAAAAGAATTGCATATGATTCAATTCTATTCTTGCAAATTACATATAACTCAGTATAACAAATGTGTCATTTAATATATACTTGAAAATCACCAGCATACTATATGGAAAGGAAGTCCTTAAAATAATTGTTACTGCTCGAAGTCCTGAGATGCTTTACCTTATACTTTCCCTGGTCACAGCCACATAAAGTACTTTCCATGGTGTAGCTTCTCTGTACTCCTATCTCCCTCCAAACTACAACACGAGCCGTGGATTCCTTAGATTTTTCTACGACAAAGCTACAGCTGCTCATGCAAAATGCTGGGGCAATATGGCTCAGTATCTTAGGCAAAGTCTGAAAAGATAAGAATGATAAAATATTTCAAGAAGGGTTTTTTTAAATAATAATTTTTTTTGTTATTTTTAAAAATTTTCGTGAAAGCACAGTGATTAGAGCAGAGCGTGTAGATCTTCTTGCTTTAGATACCCTCCTATTCCAAGCATCAAAATCATTCTTTACTAATTCGGAATTTTCTGCTTTCCTAGATGAACAGTAATCAGAAAACAGAATAGAAGAAAGGATCACATTCATAGCAGCAACCAATAAATGAATGAAAACTATGTTTAAAAATATGAAAAAAAGCCCACGTTTAAAAAACAAAGCAACTTTAGTCATGAAAGATGGCCTGCTAATTAAGAGATTTAACCTTATAAATGTCAATCACCTCTAAATTAATCAATAAAGCAAAGACAATCACAAAGCTATGCCCACAACCTTTTTTTCAACTTCAAATTATTCTCAGGTTCACCTGCAGTGTCTAAATATGGGGGCAGAGCCAGGGAAACTCTGAAAGAAGAGGCTCTGACTAGAAAAATAATCCAACAGATAGTAACCTAATTATATACGTAAGGGAAGTAAAATCGTGGTAACTGTGTAGGAGTACATACATCTCCACAAAGAAAGAGAATTCCCAAACAGAACCAAAGGCAGATGTTAAAATTAGACTGATGAGTGGAGAGAAGACTGATCACTCACTAACTGCTCGCACCCCTGGAGAGCCACTGACAGAAACTAGCTGAAGCCACTCTTCAGTAAGTTCAGGTCTACCTGGATTGTGAATTTAAACTTACAATTAGTAAAATTTCAAAATGAAATTAAAAACACCAAACATGGAAACTTTATTTTTTAAATCTTGGGATAATATTTTTAAAAGATTTAAAAAAAAGACTAAAAAAAACTTTATTTTTTAAATCTTGGGATAAGAAGTCTTTGTAAGCCTCAAAACTCAGAAGTCATTTAAAAAAAAAATTAACAAACATGATGTGAGTTTTAAATTGCCACACACAAACAAAAAAATGTTTCAGTGTATTTGTAATACATGTAAAGAGCAGTTACCTTAAAACAGTAATAATTCGATGACCAGTATAAAAGTAAGCGGAGACTGTGAGAAAAGGCTTTTAAAAGAGAGGGAGAGGTCATAATTGGCCAAACATATGAAAAGATACTCAACCTCATTTATAACTACAGATATGCAAATTAAAGCCATCAGATAGTTTTTCCCTGGCAGAGAAGACAGCATGCTGTAGTAGGAGTGTGGAAACAGCACTGTCCGTCATTATATGGGGCACTGTCAACTTATACAATCTTTACGTAGGACAATCTGGCAATACTAATCAACCAACCACTAACAGGTTGGACTACTAAACAAACAAATTTTGCTACATCTGTACAGTGATAAAAATGCACAGCAATGCACATTGGCTGTGGTGTCAGAATAAAAACAGAACTTCATATGCTACATGTATACACATTTAAGAACGAATATCCTCAGAGGCGAATCTCACAATACACGAGGTAGCAATGATTAGTGAGTGAGAGAAGATGACTTTCACTTACTACTTTTTGTTTCTGGAGTGTTCCCATCTTTTTCTATATAACTCTAATCATTTTATTTATTTGGGAAAGGGGAAGAAGAAAGAGGACACCAAAAAGAAAATGTGCCTTTGAATTTCTGCTCACTGCAGTGCTATGCTACTAAAACTCTTTTGGGAAAATAACTTGGGGTGCTTTGTTTGAGCACAAATACAGTAGGTGTGCCCAAACGGAGAGCACCCAGGACGTGAAGCAATAAGATCTCCTTTCAGGTCTGGGCATACCTCAAAACACACGCGCAGACGCATGGAAACATGGTATGCATGTAACAGATGGCTTTATAAATTGGCACAGGAAGGATGCAATGTTTAATAAATGGTGCTGAGACAACTGGCTATATATGGGAAAACTAAAATTAGATCCCCAACCCTCACACAAGAATAAATTCCCAATAGGTTAAAAATCCAAATATGAAAAGAAAAAATTTTAGAATATTTAACCTGAAAAAATCTTAATCGACAACAAAATAATGGCAAAATGGCAACACTTGCTGAATCTGAGTAGTTTGTTTATGTTAAATTATTTTCTGTAGTGCTATGCATGTTTGAACTCCAAAAACTCCAGACTTATCTGTAATAATTACCCTGTATCCTGCATCTTCCACAATGTCACATGAAGTTGCATTATCATTGGTATGCCATACGGTCTCTTTGATGCTGCAGCCATACATAAATACATTCTTCTTTCGGGAATGGCCATGATAATCACAATAAACCTTGGAAAATACAATATATTTTAAAAATTAAAAAGCTTCAAATTCATATATTGCCAAATAAAGCTAGTTAATACCAAGACCATTAATAGGTCTGTTTCTTTGCCCTTTATATTGTAAGTGAGCCACCATTAAACAAGCAGAATTAATAAAAGTAGTAATATCTAGTTCTGGAAAGGATCTGTGATTAATTCCAAAATGGCTAAATCCTTTCCTGCATCAAGCCACAAGTTCTGCTCTTTCTCATGTATCTACTATTTACCATTTAAAAAATAATAAATTCAATTTTAGTTCAAATCTACAGCAGCAATCATCACTGATCCAAGAGTTGTTAAAACATTTACCTAATTTGAAAGAACATGAAAATGCTTTCATGAAAAACACTATTTAAAAAAGAGTATGATTTCAATTAAGAGCATCATTTTTAAAATGAAAAATGAAGAACAGGTTTGCATTTCAATGCTGTTCCTTCTCTACAGTTTTCCTATCTTTCCCAAAGGAAGATTACCTCATTTAAACCACAATGGGAACATTCTACACAAAAACATTCTGTGGAAAACATATATATACACAGTTTGGTAGTCCCCCACCGTGCCTACACCACTTTTTTCATGTGAATACTGGAGACTTACCTGCTTCAGAGTTGACTAAAGAATTCAGAAATAAGCTTCTACTAGTTTGAGAATTTGGAAGATACATCCTATTACCTTAGTGTTGTTCAAACAGTGAAGTTAAATACCCAAAACTTACAACTACGAGTTACCAATATTCATAATCAAAAAAGACAAAAGTAAGAAGCTCATGGGAACTATAAAAATTAAACCTGATGAAATAAGAATATGGATATACTGTATTAATTTGACACCATAAAACACTGATATTATGTAATTGATAACAGAAGTAGTTAATAGAAGATATTTTAAAGAAACTGCTTTTGCAATTAACACTTAACTTTTATAACCATAAAATACTGAGTTGTTAATTAACAAAATCATTTCTTTGACTAAAAGGAGTACAAATACTTACCAGCGGTAAATGCTTCACAGCAGCCAGGTATTGTAGCAGCCCCTTAGCATGGTAAATTGTAGGATGTAAATCTGGATTTGGACTTTGCCACTGTCTGTTCAGATCCTCTCCACTTAAAGAACAGCGGTGACTACACATATGTAAACACAACCACAAACATTAGTACTGATGAACTCTTACTTATATTTAATTTTATGATTCTACTGCAATAACTATTTCCAGTAAACACACTAGTCATTAAATAAACACTTATTAAGTATTTTCTTTGTGTAAGATCTTGTGTTACAGCATTTAACTTGGTAAGTTTTCAGATACTTAGGCCAACATGTTCCAGCTATTGGAAAAAAACTTAGGGGCGCCTGGGTGGCTCAGTCTGTTGAGCCTCTAACTCTTCATTTCGGCTCAGGTCATGATCTCAGGGTGTTAAGATTGAGCTTGAAGCAGGGCTCTGTGCTCAGTGGGGAGTCTGCTTGAGATTCTCTCTCCCTCTTCCTCTGCCCTTCCCTCTGCTCTCACACTCGCTCTTTCTAACAAAAAATAAATAAATAAATAAATAAATAAATAAATAAATAAATAAATAAATAAAATCTTAAAAAAAGAAAAAATTAATTCTCAATTCTGGGGTCTTATTTCATGCTCTATAAAACTGATTAATGGTCATATTTTCCATTCTGACTATATAATAATTTGTTATATACTAATATCCTGTACTTTGATTATATTAGTTATTATGTAAAAGTGCTATCTGAGGGGCACCTGGGTGGCTCAGCTGGTTAAGCATCTGACTCTTGATCTTAGCTTGGCTGTTGATCTCGGGGCTGTGAGTTCTGGCCCCGCGTTGGGCTCCAGACAGGCCAAGGAGCCTACTTAAAAAAAAAAAAAAAAAAAAAAAAAAAAAAAAAAAAAAAAAAAGAAAAGAAAAGAAAGAAAGAAAAGAGAGTGCTATCTGAGCTGGGCACTCCTAAAAAAGAGAAATATATGAAAAGTTTACATTCTTGCAAAAGTTCAAATGTATTTTCATTTAATTGCAGGTATTACATAAAGCAATTGAGCAAAAATTTAAGCAAACTATCAGATGGTGATAACAGAAATGTAAATAGAATTCTAACTGGTTAATATGTTTCTGAATTAAAACCAGTCATAAAAATCTCATTTTAATTCCATAACACACTACTTAAAAGGAAATTATTCTAGCTTTTTCATTCAAAAATTTCCTAAAATATGAGAAATATCCATGCTATCTTTATTGAATAAATAAAATATGGTATCCTCAGCTTTGCAGATGCTCATAACAGCAAGTCCAAATTCCCATCTTTCAGAAACAGAGACCTTTCCTAATTCCCACAAAAAAATAAAACTGCACTAACTGTAAGCCATCTAAACTTAAAAAGAAGTTATCTTCTAGTATTGCCAGTCTAAAGACTTCCTTCTGTCAAAACCACACCTCTTACTGTCAGGAAGAGGTCAGCAGATAGAGCCAATCCCTATCAGTGGAAAGAGATCCCAGAAGATTCTAAATCTTGAACAACCCAAGATCATGCCACTGACAAACAAACAAAAAGGAATATAACAGGATATGTTAAAAATCTTTCTCATATCCTGACACTGATTTTTCTAAAACAATTCAAGCAAGACATACATTTTATGAAATCATATTCTCATGGAATACAGAATTTCTCAAAATATCATACTGATATATAAAATGTATTTTCCTTTAAAAATTCATCTTAGATGACTTCCCCACCAACAACTTCTTTGTTCTAGAAAAATCACTCAATTTGTTTTCCAAATTAAGTTGGACGCTATTATTTTGACCAGTTTATATGGGACAGCCACAACGTCTATAGCATTTCTGTAATGTTTGTTTCACTTACTTTCCATTGATGACACCATCTGGATTTAGCATAGGGACAATTTTAAAAATATAGGATTCTCGTAGGCTCTGGGCAGTAGGGTTATTACTCATGAGGTACTCCAATGTTCCCTTCATTACCCAACTTGCATTAGTTTCTCCAGGATGTACCCGAGCAGATAAGAAAACGTAAGGGCGGTTTCCTAAAGTACACATAAAATGTCAAATTAAAATGAACAGAATTTATATGATGTTTGACTTTGGGGACTTGGAAATATTTCTATTCAATTGTGAATTCTGATATACATTCATAGCAACACTCCCTGTGCACCGACTACATACAAGAGTGCAACCAGGCCCTATAGAGAAAACATACAAAACCCATATAAGCCATGTCCTAAAGGAGTTCACAGTATGAACATAACACAATAAATAGTATTTGAGTCACTTATTTCCCAATAATTAATCTGACATATAAAACTAGTTCTTTTATATAATCTTGTTTTTTATAAAGAACAAGTAGTTGGGGAAGCTTTAAATATAAATTTATTTTTCATAAAGTCATGGGGGAAAAAGTGAAAATGTCATTTTACCCATTTTATAGTTGCTATAATAAGCACAAATAAAATAAGGTATAGCTGTTCAGAGATTTAGAGAGGCAAATTTTTCACTATACATTTAGATATACAGGTCTACAATATAACCACTCAGCCCACCTGCTCATATTTTCATGCATAGCAAGCTCTTTCTCTTACCTAAAAATACTTAATCTTCTTATCAAAATTACACCAGTTTTCTTATTTTTTCTATTATAGCCGTACATCTGAGACAACTTTAAAAATATAGCAGGGGAAAACAAGTAGCTATTCAGTGCTAGCATCAAAGCATTTGATAGGTTTCTGGTGGTTTTATTTATAAATTAAATTATTTTATTAGTTTAATAAACTAATCTTAATGAAATTAGTTTGTTGTAAATTTTTAAATTTTTAATAAAATTAGTTTACTGTAAATTTTTAATTGTAAAATTTAAATTTTAAACATTTAAAATTTAAATTTAATTTTAAAAATTTAAATTTAAATTTTTAAATGTTTTAACAGTTCATGTATTATTACATGATGTTATTACAAATGTTAAAACATTTTGTTGTATTATAGTTTGGGTAGGACTTCTAAGGATAAGAACTACAGAATATTCATTATGAGAGAGACCTCAGAGATAATCTCACATAACTCCCCCATTTTCGAAACGAGGAAAATGGCCGAAGGGCTAAGCAGTAGGACCACCAAGACCAGAACCCAAGACTTCTGATGCCTATACCTAGTACTGTTGCCCTTACAAAATATATATGAAGCAAAGAAAGTAAGAATAACTGGTATTTTGAGTGAAGAAGACAGACTTACTGAATTGACAGATATGTTCATAATAATTAGACTCTGGCATTGCTGTTATAGTCACCAAGGGACAGGTGTTTCCAGACAGGGTTTCACATAACACATCTTTTCGAAAATAGATTTGCTGAGGATTGTGTGCTGATTCCAATTTTTGAAGGTGCATCTTGATAAAAATTTAAAAGCAAAGTATACAATCATTTAAAAACTCCCTAGGATAAATAAAAATAAATGCATCCAGATCTCCATATAACGAAAAGTGAATCAGATTCCTAATTCCTTCTCTGAAACCCTCAGGGAGCCAGATGTAGTCCAAACATCAGTTATTTGGGGCAGTTGAGAAAGGGGATAGATACAGTGCATATATCATTAATTCTGCAATACCCCAGTGGGGCCAGCGGCAGCAGCCTGTAATAAGTACATTATTATTTCTGCAGCAAAACATACGAGGAGTCACTCAAAGTGGAATCAACATTCTAAATAAGCTCACATCAATTCAGGCCAGGCTTTGCTGCCAAATGGGCTAAGAGAAAGTTTTTGGTTTTCAAAGCTCTCTGAAATTTGAAATTATAAAAATGACTATAGACCTGCAGAATGAAATATGTAGCACAGATTTTAACTTTTCCTTATTATAGATTAATTCAGGCTCATTGTAAAATGCCTAGAAGACACAGAAAGTACAAAGAAAAAATGTAAAACATCCATAACTGCATCACCTAGATTACTACTAACAAATGCCAATGTAACCTGCTTTTATCACTTACTAATTTATACACACACACTCATAATTATGAACACTATATCATATCACTCAATAGGTCAATTACAGGTCTTTTGAAAACACAAGTTTTAATGGTTTTAGTATATGGTTATACCACACATAAATCATTTAATCCCTTATTTTAAGATACTTAGTTGGTTTCCAAACTTTTGCCTGTTTGTTCACATAATCACAATTTACTATATGGTCACGATTTCTGTGCAGGAAACTGTGCCCAGCATTGGGGATGTAACAGTGAATGAATAGACCCTACCTTTGGGAAAATGTATACAGAGTGCTGTGAGAGCCTGTGATCAGGGGTGGGGAGCCTAGCTGAATCCGGACAGTGAGGAAAGTTCTCCTAAAAGAAGTCCCATTCAAACCGAGATCCAAAGTCTGAGTGAGGAGGGCAGAGGGGAGTGCTGCAGACAGAAGGGAGGTATATGGGAAGACCAGCACAAAAGAAAGAGGAAGGGCATATTAAGGAAATGATAAAGATGCCCTGCAGCCAGACCAGGAAGGGTAAGAAACAGAGTTAGCACAAACTGAAGAGCCTCATAGGCCATTCTTTCACAAGGCACAGCATATTTATGTATGGCTGGTAACTGAGATAGAAAAGTGACATGTGGATGACCTTAACAAAAAATGAACAGGCATATATTTTACTGTGAATTAATACCACAAACATTAACTTAGGATGAGGATAAACTTTAAAGAGTGAGTTACTTTAAAGTCCATTTAAAGATAAATATTAAGTATATAAATAGTTCAAACAGTACGTGGGTATGGCAAAAATTGTGAAAAATAGTAGAGAAATGATGATATGAACCATGGTAAGAATTTCAGATTTCATAAAAATGGCAAGAGAAATCACTAAGGAGTTTTAAAAAGAAGATTTATGGGAACAGATCCTCCCATCAAGGAGCCCTCCTGCTAAAATGAAGAGGAGAGGGGATAGTAGTGAATTTCAGAACACCAGTGAGAAGAGGTGGCAGAAGTCCAGGGGAGAGGCAGCGGTTTGCCTGCAAAGGTCATGGTAGCGGCATTGGAAAAAAGGAGGAGAATTCAAAATACATTAAAAAGATAACGTCAGTAAAGAACAATAATATATAACCCTGTGAATAATAGCACTATATATTCTGATGCTATGTTATTTGGCACAGAAGGATAACTGGTAATACCTTTATTGTAAGTTGTAACCTTTATTAAAATAAAGTCAGCCACGCTGAATGTTCTCAGCCTCGCTATCTCTTCAGTTCAGTACAGTATGTTTTTCTTTCCTTTTCCCCTAATAATTTGGAAGCTTGTTTCTAAATCACAGTGTTCCAATTTCTTTCTGGGTAAACTGATGATGCCTCTATGATCTTTGATCATTAGGACAGACATTCTGTACTGAGAAAAAAATCTACCACAGTAATTACTCGAATTCATTTTTGTTTTGTTTTACAATGCAAATACTCAAATATCTCAAAAGAACCCACACAAAACACCTATACCCTAAATTCTAAAGAATCTGGATCTAGAACTCCACATCGAACCACTAAAAGAAATGAATTTCCTAAAGAAAAACTTACACATTTTTCTATTGTAAATTTTCTGAGATTCAATGCCTCTCATTTAAACCAGTGGAAATCTCACCTAGTTAAAATGTGTCAATCATGGAGAACTACAGATTTCTACACAAAGATGAGAGTAAAAATCTTTTCAAATTTCTTTAGTATTTCTACTAAATAAAAATAAAGACTACATTCCCTTTTCACTCCTTTTAATGTTTTCAACAAGTACTGTGTTATTTTCTAAAATATTCAGCACTGGATTTTTTTTCTCATCTTATTAAGATATTTCATTAAAACCATTTTCTCCAATTACCTGACACATGCATATCGCACAATAACTGCCATAACACAACTTAATGAATTCTCACCTGTAAAGTTGAATATGTGTATGGATAGTGATAAGCAAAGTAGCAAACATCATCTTTATGTGGAAAACTGACAGTGAATGTAATTGTATAGTAGGATTTTCCCTTTTGCCCACCTGCAGCAACTGAACTTCTTGAGAAGTGATTTCTGCAATAGAAAAGCACAAAACATAATTATTTTTTCCACACAAAAGTTCTGATTTTCCTTACTACTTTTTTAAACAGAACTTCGGAGCGGGGAGCCCACACAGTTTATAAAAAGTTCAGCTTAAATATTCTATAAAAATTGGACTTGGTGCTAACGAAGCAGTTGATTGCTATCAGCCGACATTAGTTTTCACCTCTGGATTTACTATTAAATGGAGTTGAGACTCTACACATCAATACAAAGTTTAGAACCTAATTCCTCGTTAGCCATACACATCACTGGATCTCAGCAATTACCATCAATGACTGCTACCACCACTAGATGAAAGGCTAATGGCCGCCTTTCAGGTGGATGGATCAGAGGACAATAAATTCACTATCAATTTTAAGATTACCAAAAAAGAAATAACTAGATGCGATGTGTTTCCTGATGTGATGCAACAGGAATTCACTGCACCACCTATGAAGTATTCTTGCCAAAAATCAAACCTGAAGTTGATCAAGCTTCTAGATCTAACTACTATTTTACAGGAAATCAGTGAGATAGAAGAATTCATTATCACCACAGGGATGCAACCAGCAAACCCCAAAATGTGGAAAATCTTGCATGACAAATGACCCAGTTTCTTCAACAAATAAAGGAGAAATAGCAGGTAAAAAAAGGAAACCTACATATTAAAGGAGACTTAAGGGACATATCAACAAAAATCAAATGCAATGTGTGGCCTTGGTTGGTTGGATTAAAACAAGCCAACTATAATACAACACTTATGAGGGGCTCCTGGGTGGCTCAGTCTGTTAAGTGCCTGCCTTCGGCTCAGGTCATGATCTTGGGGTCCCAGGATCAAGCCCCTGGGACGAAGCCCCGTGTCAGGCTCCCCACTGAGCAAGGAGCCCAATTCTCCCTCTGCCCTTCCCCCCTGCTCATGCTTGCTCTCTCTCATGCTCTGTCTCTCTCTAAAATAAATAAATAAAATCTTAAAAAAAACACCAAAAGACAGCTGGGGAAGTCTGAACAATGACTGGTATTTTATCATTTTAAGGAATTTACTTAGGTGTGATAATAGCATTATGGTTAGACTGTCTTTAAAAATCTCTAAAAGACAAAGATCTTTGAAGTATTTATCAATAAATACGATATATGGAAATGCTTTTAAAAATTCAGTGTGCTTACACCAGTTAGAATGGCAAAAATTGACAAGGCAAGAAACAACAAATGTTGGAGAGGATGTGGAGACAGGGGAACCCTCTTACACTGTTGGTTGGTACAGCCACTTTGGAAAACAGTGTGGAGGTCCCTCAAAAAGTTAAAAACAGAGCTACCCTATGACTCAGCAATTGCACTACTGGGTATTTACCCCAAAGATACAGACGTAGTGAAGAGAAGGGCCCTATGGACCCCACCGTTCATAGCAGCATTGTTCACAATAGCTAAATTGTGGAAGAAGCCAAGATGCCCTTCAACAGACAAACAGATAAAGAAGATGTGGTCCATATATATAATGGAATATCATCCAACCATCAGAAAGAACAATTACCCAACATTTGCAGCAACATGGACGGGACTGGAGGAGATTATGCTAAGTGAAATAAGTCAAGCAGAGAAAGACAATTATCATATGGTTTCTCTCATCTATGGAACATAAGAAATAGCAGGGAGATAGGTAGGAGAAGCAAGGGAAGAATGAAGGGGGGGTAAACAGAAGCAGGAATGAACCATGAGACACTATGGACTCTGGGAAACAAACTGAGGGCTTCAGAGGGGAGGAGGGTGGGGATTGGGATAGGCCGGTGATGGGTATTAAGGAGGGCACGAATTGCATGGAACACTGGGTGTTATAAGCAAACAATGAATCATGGAACACTACATCAAAAACTAATGATGTACTGTATGGTGACTAACATAATAAAAAATTTAAAAATAAAAAAAAAAATAAAAATAAATAAATAAATAAAAATTCAGTGTGGAGGTAGGGGTGAAAGTATTCCTAAAACAAAGCTAAAGATGTGCTGATAATTGCTGAAACTGCATGTTGAATAGATGTGGTCTCATTATCCTATTACCTGCTTTTGTAAATGTTCGAAGATTTCCCTAATTAAAAGTTCTTAAAACTACACATTACTTTTCAGACTTTAAATATCACTGACATTTGATGGCCTAATAGTACCTTGTCTATCAACCTAATTTCTAAAATTTCAAATCATCTTATATTATTTAAGTCATGAACTGAAGAAAATCCACGACCAACAGTTTATTTACTTGCTCGCACATACACATGCACGATATTCTCAAACTGGTATTGTCTTCATTAACGTAGCCGTCATATCTTGAATACTCAGTGACAAGGTGCTATGGGTTGAGGAAAACACAAAGTAAGTTCCAGAACTTTTGGCCAACCCTTTTCTCCCCTAAGTTTAACATCTAATTGGAGAGGTATTGATAATACCACATTATAGCTATATGGTAGTCTGGAAGTTATATTCTCTCAAAGACTGGTGGAAGTGGTTTTATTCCCATCGCGCAGACAAAGAAGCACTGAAAAGACTTGGCTGACATGAAAAGTTAAGACACAAGCAAAGACAGAAGATTTTAATCCTATCTGGATTTCAGGCTTCAGGAAAGCAACTAGGATAGTGCTTGTTACATAGAAAATAGTTAATAAACATTTGTAGAATTGACCTGAATTCCAGTTCCAAGTCTGGAAGTAGCCAAAAGAAAAAACAAAAACGAAAGTAAACAAATGAAAATCCTTGCCATCACCCCTTACCCAAAACACAACCACCACCTGTCATGTTACAAAAAGAAAACCATTCATTGACAATTTCTATTCCAACTTTATGAGAAAGAGATAAATAAGAGTATTTTTATGTTAACCTACCGTTAAAAGAAATACAAAATGTATTCAGGCACAGATGAACTGCGCACCATCTTATATTTCTAGTCCTCATTTACTTCTTACTTTGCTATTATAAGTAGGGGGAAAACCCTGCGGAGATGAATTCTAGGAAACACTGTTGTTCTCAGAAAGTAACAGCACTTAAGAGCTAGGTTTTTCCAAAGCCATGTCTTAAACCAATAAAAACAGCTTAATTTCAGAAGTCTTCTGATTAAAAAAGGAACATTAGAGCTAGTTAAGCACAATATAAAAATCCAAAATCCACTGAACAAAAATGTCAGGTTAAGATTAGTAACAGAGAAAAGACAGGGATGTCAAATGCATTCGGTGGAGGAAGTTATCTAGGAACATGCATGCAAAAACACTAAAAATGGGAAGCAAGGTATATAATCCCAGATTACTTAGACGCAAAGTTGAAGAATAATCCAATCATTCCAATGAAGCAATAAATGATTTCAAGCACTTATTTCTGACTCGATAAGTAGATGGCCTATTTGAGGTCAAGTTGAACTGTATAGGCTGCTATAATGTAACTTCGGAACACATCACCACCTAAAATATCCTGGAAATTCAAATCGAGTAAATACTTGCATGCAAAAGAGAAAAGATAAGAACTGCACTTAATATCATCAGAATAACAAAAAGGCACTGCTAATTATTTCCTAGAATTCCTAATTTCAGTTTTATTTAATGAAGTTTCCAGAGTCTTTTTAAAGCTAAAAAAGTTGAGGACACATACCTATCTGAGTGATGAAGATAAGATCTGGACTAAGTCTGTCTTTAAGACACATTTTATTTCCACTAAATATACCACTCCAATAAATCTCCAATTTTAAAGGACTCTGTTAGAGGTAACAGTACAGCATTATCACCACAGTTCAAATAATGCAATAATGACTGTACTTTCTAATTTTCAAATTGAAACAGAATGAAGTTAAGATCCCCTTCTGTCAGCTGATGTCCTATTATTCTTAGAATACTTACTTATAGTAACAAATGTCAGTTCCCACACGAATCCACCAGGGTCTGGCGTTTAATGCTTCCTGAACCGAATACATGAGTGGTTGCATACCTTTGACAGAGAAATAGGAAAAAAAAGGGAAAAAAAAATATTTTCAGAGTTTCTGAGTTAAAAATTAATCATGCCATTATAGACAGCACCAAATGTTCAGGAAAGCTAAAAGCAAATAGATTGCAGTTTTTAGTATGAATAAAAAAATATGAGATATTTCTTTAAAATCTCCTCTAAGTCAATCAATAATATGCTTTTAATCCCAGTTTACCTAAAATGGGATTACAACTTTAATGAGTGAAAAGTTATCAAACTTTATTAATTGATCTCTATAGGAGATCAAGTAAAAATAATACGTAAAATGTATTCCTTGGAACAAGTCCGAGTCAAAAAATATATAAAGAAATAGTATATAATCAAACTTCTAACTCTCCAAGGATTCCCATCTACACTGAGGTTAAGGAGAAAAATGTCACGAAAATGTCAAGATTGTTTTCTTCTTCAAACTTCTCCATACAAATATGTGCTTATAGTGGGGAGGAGGTGAGAGACTATTAACAAAAACAGGATTAAATACATAGCGTATTTTCTTAGGTAGTTTCAGAAATATACTCTACATATGAACTTTAATACTATCTTATCCAATTTCACAAAATAGTACACTAGGCTTCTAACTGGAATTAATGAAATTCCTATGTTAATTTTAGACATGTTGACAATTATATTAAGATCTACTTTGACTTTCCTAAAGATAAGAATAATTTTCATTTTCTTGCTACGTAACCATTTTGTTAAATTTACCTCTGAGTATTTTTGTTAGTCTTTAGGAGTCTCCTGGGTCTTCTACATAGGAAAATCATGTAATTTGTAATTCAAAGTATTTTACCTCCTCTTTTAGGGTATCAGTTATTTCATTTTCTACTTTTATTGTATTAGAGAAATGAAACAACCTCAAAAATGATTCTGAATATGGTGGTAAGAAAACAAACAACTCTGCCTTGTTTTTAATTTTAATCAAAATGTTTTGCCATTCAATGAAACATTTGCCAACTTTTTTTGTATATCAACTGTACCATTTTTAATAAAAAGAGCTAATGCTGAATAATTTCTATGTGCCAGACACTGCTCTTAGGATTTTTACACGTGTTAATTCATTAAATCCTCACAACATCCCTCTGTGGCAGGTGCTATGATTACTCCCATAACTAGAGTAGTTTCTTCCACAAGTTTTATTGCACTCAAGTATTTTAATTATTTTATCAAACGCCTCTTCAGCACCCACTACTAGAATCACATGGCTTTTCTCCTTTAATCTGCTGAAGCAGTAACTTATGTGGATAGGTTTCCTAGTGTGAACTAAGCTTGCATTTCAAGAAAATGCTATTCTTTCACTAGTATGTAATTATATTAGCTAAAATCTCATTTAGAGTTTCTGCATTTAAAAACTGGCCCTTTTTAAAAAAATTACCAAGTATCGGTATAAGATTATAACAGCTTCAGAAAAATATACTGAGAAGCTATCCATTATTTATTGGAATAAATAAAAGTATAACTTATTTTTTAAAAGATAAATGTAATTCAGCTGAAATGCCATCTAAATAAGGTGACTAATACATTTTTTAAAAGATTTTATTTATGTGAGAGAGAGAAAGAACAGCAGTGGGGGGAGGAGCAGAGGGAGAGAGAGTAGACTCCCCGCTGAGCAGGGAGCCTGAGGCAGGGCCAGATCCCAGGAACCTGAGATCATGACAGGAGCAGAAAGCAGACACTTAACCAACTGAGCCATTCAAGCTCCCCTAAATACATTTTTATTTTCCTTTTAAAAGTTATAGTCTGTTCAGAATCTCTACTCTTTATTAATCAGTTCTGGCATTTTTATTTCTATCATTATTTTCAGCATTTTTAAAAATTCATTCTCTTCCTTTTGGTTTATTTTTTTGTTTTTCTACTGTCTTGAGTACTTAGTTCACTTACGTTCAGTCTTTTTTATTTTAAATAATGCAAGTTATTAAAGGCTTTCAATTTCCCTCCAGCTACCAGTTTAGTTATGTCCCATAAGTCTATAAAGCGTCCTCTTCTGAAGTCCTTTCCACATCAGAGCTATTCAGTTGAATTCTACCACAATGGACATGTTCTACATCTACAGTGTCCCAGCTGGCAGCAACTTCTGGCTATTAAGGACAGGAGATGGGCCCAGCACCACTAAAATGACAGAATTTTTAACTTTAAATTAACTTAAATTTAAATAGCCACATGTGTGTGCTGCGCAGCATGGTTCCAATGATTTGAAACACCAATTTTAAATTTTCAGATTTTTTTTTATAGAAAGAACTTTATATTTCCAAGTACCCACTTTTTGTCCAACTTTTTGTTGATTTCCACTAATACTCTGAATCACAATGAAATCTGTAAAATCTGGGTTTTTTAAAAATCACCAGTAAGTTGTGCCTGTAACAAAACATACTAAAAGTTTTATATGTTTCATGAACATAAGGAAGATACCTTCTTGCACTCTTTCTATAAAGCAGAATGTAAAATATGAAAAACAACAGTACTTATATTCTGATTCTGTAAGTACAGTTCTCTGCATGCCCCCCCCCCAAAATAAAGTACTTCCAGGGTCAAGTTCAAATGGATTCTTTCATACACTTCATCAAATACTCCAACTCATGTGACATCTTGTTTCATTTACATTTGTAGTGTGACTTTTTTTTTACAGTTCTTCTGTTTTATCCTTCTGTGGGAGAAGATACATAGGACTTCTGTCCCATGTTCCTAGTATTTCTCAGTTTCATAATCATATTATATCATACCATTTCTTCAGACCATTTTGATTTTTTTAAGGCATAATTCTAGGATCCCACTAACTTCTAATTCTAATTTGGATGAGTTGCTTTTTAGAAATGCTCCTCTGGGGCTCCTGGGTGGCTCAATCATTAAGCATCTGCCTTCGGCTCAGGGCGTGATCCCAGCGTTCTGGGATCGAGCCCCACAACAGGCTCCTCCACCGGGAGCCTGCTTTTTCCTCTCCCACTCCCCCTGCTTGTGTTCCCTCTCTCACTGGCTGTCTCTCTCTCTCTCTCTGTCAAATAAATAAATAGAATCTTAAGAAAAAAAAAAAAGAAAGAAAAAAGAAATGCTCCTCAGCTTTCATCCTGTTCACACTGGAATCCTAGATTAGTTCCACCATATTCTCCCATCTCAGACCTTACATCTCACTCTCAGTCGGCTGGAACACATCTTCAAATATTCTCAAAATAGAATCCTAATGAGTCCAAAAGTCAATGTTGTTGATTATATTATTCAAATTTTCTATATCATTTATGTTTCGTATTCTTGATACGTTAAATTCTGCAAGGGGTATTTTAAATTCTTACAATAGCTGGTCTTCTAATTAAGTTGTATTTCTTGGAGCTTTTGTTTGTTCTATATGGATGCCCTGTGGTTATGGCTGCTGTTGTATTATGTAAAGGTTTGTGTTCTACACAGCAAAGGAGATCAAGGACAAAACGAAAAGGCAACCTACCAATTGGGAGAAAATATTTGCAAATCATGTACTTAATAAGGGGTTAATATCTAAAATATATAAAGAACTCATACAACTCAATAGAAAAAAACATCCCGATTAAAAAATGGGCAGCCATAAAAAAGAAGGAAATCTTGCCATCTGCAACATGAATGGACCTTGAGGGCATTATTCTGACTGAAATAAGTCAGAGAAAGAAAAATACCATATGATCTCATGTGTAGAACCTAAAAAAAAAAAAAATCTCAGAGAACGGATCGGTAAGGCAGGGAGCGAGCAGAAACAGAGGTGGGCAAAACAATGAAAGTGGTCAAAAGATACAAACTGCCAGTTACAAAATAAGCAAGGCTGGGGAATGTAATGTCCAGCATGATGACTACAGTTAACATATATACTATATTGTACAACTGAAAGTTAAGTCAGTAGATCTTCAAAGTTCTCATCACAAGAAAAAAACTTTGTAACTGTGTGGCGACAAATGTTAACTAGACTTTTTGAGGGGATCATTTCAAAATATATACAACTATTGAAGCATTATGCTATACATCTGAAACTAATATAAGGTTTTATGTCAATTATACCTCAATTTAAAAAATGTTTGTGATTGGGGCACCTGGGTGGCTCAGTCGGTTAAGCGTCTACCTTCAGCTCAGGTCCTGGGATGGAGCCTAGTGTCGGGCTCCCTGCTCAGCGGGGAGTCTGCTTCTCCCTCTCCCTCTGCCCCTTCCTCCCATTCATGCTTGCTTGCTCTCTCTCTCTCAAATATATACATAAAATCTTTAAAAAAAAGTTTGTGATTATTATACATCTTCAAGAACTACAACTAGTAAATACACAGTATCTATTCAGCACTTTAGAACCTGAATTTTTCTCTGGATGGCAATGTAAATTGGCGCCGCCACCACAGACAACATGCATGGAGGTTCTTCAAAAAATTAAGAATGGAAATACCATATGATCTAGTGATTCCACTTCTGGCAATAATATAACCACTTTTGCTGTATTTTATTTGCATTTGGCTAGTTTGCCTAATCATTCATTTTCAACCTTTCTTTGTCATTTAATTAACACCGCCCTCAGTCCTACTGTATAACTTAATTTTTTTTTTAAGATTTTATTTATTTGTTTGTCAGAGAGAGAGAGCACAAGCAGGGGGAGCAGCAGGCAGAGGGAGAAGCAGGCTCCCCCACTGAGCAGGGAGCCTGATGTGGGACTCAATCCCAGGACCCTGGGATGACCTGAGCCGAAAGCAGATGCTTAACTAACTGAGCCACCCAGGCACCCCCTGTATAACTTTCACTGTTTTATTTTTGAGGACATTTCAGCTCATAGTCAGTGATGATAGATACACATTTCATATCATTCCTTTCATCTCATTTTCTTTCTACTATGTAATGTTTTTTTCCTTCTTCTTTACCTTCTTATTATTACTGGCCTGGTTGCATTTCTCCACATTTCTTTTTCTTTTTCCATTATTTGGAAGCTTTCTATTATACTCATCAATTCCACTTCCCATTCTCATAGTTATGATTAACTGATATTTCTCTAATACTATATTAATAAATAAGCAATCCCACCAAGAGAAGTTAATTTTCGCTTCTCCCATGTGACCCCCCTTACAAAATTTTTACTTTTAACACATTTTATAAATTCCAAGTGCTCTATCTTGAGATCTTTTCCTCATTTACTTATCTGACAGAGGGTTCAGAGGTAACATATTTTCTGAATTCTACATACACAAAGATGTAGTTTGTTGGCAGTGACAAATGACAGATATCGCAAAAGACATTTGGCTGTCCTCTAGCTTCCAGTGCCACGGATGAGAAGTCCAACACTAAACTAATTTTTTCACATGCAGAACAACACAGTGATTAAGAGCATACAATTTGCAAACAGACTACCTGGGTTTGAATTCCAACTTCATCACCTACCAGATGCATGATCCTGGCCAGATTACTAAACTAGTGATGCCCCCCCCCTTTTTCTCTTCTGTAAAATGGATTCTGTTTAATGGATGAAGAGTATCACATGTGTCAGCACTTAGAACAAAGCCTGGAATATGGTAAATAATAAATGTTAGCTGCTCTTATTACTGTCATTATTTAAGTAACCAGTTCTTTTAAAGTGGAAGTATGTTAAGATTCTCTCTTTCTACCTGAAATTTCACTGGTACATACAACAGATTCCTATCCTCTTTATTCCTTCCTAGGATTCATTGAGCCATTTCAATCTGAAACTTCAGACTCCTCCAGACACATAAAACTCATAATAATGGTTAACTATATAGTAAGGTTCCAGCTGAAGTCAGGGCACGTTAGATTTATCCTAAGTGTTCTAATTTTACAAAAGACAATGTATTCTTAGAGTACTTTTTAAATGATAGTTAATTCTAGTCACAGTAGAAGGAGTGATATTTGAAAATTCTGACTATAATAAAAACCATTTGAACCAAAGAGGTAGCCCTAGTAAGAATCAATCAAATGAGGTAACTCAGACTGAATAAACAATCTATTCAACCTGACATTTTGGCTATACTTGCTGTCATTAGCCACAGGATAAACCTTTATATGCATAAAAAATATGCTAAGAACGGTCAATCTTGTCACTTGAATACAGACAATCGAAATATTAAATTGCCACAATGAAGCCAACATCCAGTGGCACTGGCTTCTAATAATAGCTAAGTAAAGGCCAAAGCTGTATGGGGTAGATAGATGCTCAGCAACAATACAGACACAAAAAAAGACAATGTGTTTTAGGCCCTAATCATAAAATGTACTATGAATCACAAATTCATGAAATTTTCAAGTTGAAGCTAATACCCTCATTTAACAGAGAAGGGGGACAAGTAAAGTTTAAAATGGAGAATAACCTAAAGGCACCTATCACAACCTGCATATATTATCTGGACTCAGTAACTCTACAGAGAAAAAAAATACATGCTTCTAATATGGCTAGTATTACAGCAGAGATTTACACTAAAAATAGGTCACAGAGTTGGTCTGGAGGATAATGGTAGACACTTGAATCTAAATCTCTACACACAATCCCACCACCAAAAAGTAAATAAATAAATTCAACAAGTAGCACAAATAAAACCACACACCCCCCATATTTTCAGCATTTCTAGAAGATGCAATACCCCAAATTTTTTTAGTTAAATTACCTGTAAGTATAAAAATGGGCAAAGACACACTAGGCAAACAGAAACAAAGCAGCGGTTGAAATACTGAGATCAAAGTAGATTACAGACCAAAAAATATTAAATGGGACAAAGAAGGAACTTTATAAAGTGACCATTCACCGGGAAGTATAATAATACCCAGCACCTATGTACCAGGTAAGACCAATCTCCTATGTAAAGCAGAAACTATAGGAGATAACAGAAAACAGAAACATACTATTGACAGTAGACAGACACATCACTCTCAGTACATGACAGACCAAATGAACAAGAATGAAGAATATGTGTATGGAAGATTTAAAGAACATAATACGGCAAATCTTATATACAGATGTTGAACACAATATCCTGACAATAGAGTATATATACCTTCTTCTAAGAGCACATGAGATAGTCACAAAAACTGATCATATATTAGATCAAAAGGAAATGTCAGAAGTTCCATAAAAGAGAAACACTACAAACAAAACTGCTCGCCGTGTAATAAAACTAGAAAACAAAACAAAACAAAATGAACACAAACAAACAGGGTGGCCACACTTGCAGGGGGGTGGGAAGAAAAGCTGACTTGGGTGTCAGACCCTGAATGAGGTGAGGAGGGCATCAGAAGGATTTTAACATACACTAGAATTGATCACTAAGTAAATATATTAAGGGTAACAGAAGCCCAAATTCTCCATGTTGGAGAAGGACATCAGAAATATAAGGAAAAAACCAGACTAGAGTCTGTGGAATTAAAGGTGTATAAGTGTGACCTCATGGAGATTGTGTGGGGATGCATGCATATGTGCACATAACACATACACACAAACATAAATGTATACATACATACGGAGAAACTACTACAAACGAAAATTTCTGTATAAATATTTGTATACACAAACATACAGACCTCAGCTCTGTCTACTGAGAAGTCCAATAACAATGTGTGTACTGTGCACACAGACCTTGGTTTTTAAATACCATTCGCCACTAAAACAAACCAGGGCTCTTCCAAGAAATTATCGATACCAGGCTTGGGCAGGGAAAGGCAAGATGAGCTTTGAACACCGTGTGCCAAAAAGCAAGGATGCCCATAATGAATGATAGGGATATAACAAAACGACACAGAAGCCATTACAAAAGGGATCCCCCTGTCCAAATCTTAGGCAATTTGAGCATCAAAATAAATAATGACAGAAACAAGTCACAACCCATAGAGTAAAACAGGGAACCAATTCTGGACTGATATTTACCTAGGAAAAGTTTGATGAGGACAAAGATATTTACATAGTTTCAAAGTACTTCGACCCAAAATACTTACTAATTACAAAAAGAAAAAGCGTAACTTTACAATGGAAAAGCCTGACAGACTCAAACTTAATCAAGTGATAAAATGCTTATTATCAGTAATGGGACAAACAAAATCCTGTGTCACCAGAGTACAGCATCACTTCTGTAATATTCCTGCCAAAGACACCTAACTTGAATTGAGTGACGAGGAACATGAGACAACTCCAAACTGAGAACCATTCAGAATAAGAGTGCTATAATTTTCAAAAATGTCAGGTCATGAATGTTAAAACCTACAAAACTATTCCTGACTAAAAGAGTTTAGACACTTGACACTTGACAACTAAATACACATGGTTTGAGCTAAATCCTCTTGCTATTAAGCACATTATTGAGAAAAAACATGAAACTCAAATGAGGGGCCTATGGATTAGAGAGGATTCACATATTAATTATAATTTCCTGATGGTGGTTATATAAAATATGCCACTGTTTGTAGAGAATATACTAAAAGTATTCTAGGGTAATGAAGCATCATTTCCAATCCTCAACATCTGCATTAAGGGTGCAATTTTTCTATATATTTGAAATTATTTCAAAACATTTAGAAAAAGTTGATCATAAATTGAAATAGAATCTTCTTTTTTTGAAGATTTTTTTATTTTAGAAAGAGAGAAGAGAGAGAGAGTGTGTTGGGGGTGGGGGGGCAGAAGGAGAGGGAGAGAGAATCCTCAAGCAGACTCCCCATTGAGCAGGGAGCCTGATGTGGGGCTCAATCCCAGGACCCTGAGATCATGACCTGAGTCAAAATCAAGAGTTGACCGCCTGATTGAGCGACCCAGGAGCCCCAAACTAGAATCTTCTTGACGTATATTTTGTGCATGTTCATTTTACATCCCTAATAGGATCTTCTTCATAGTTCATCCATCCATTGCCTCATTCACTCAACAAATCATCCATTAAATGCCATACTATAAGCACAGTGGTCAGCAATAGTGACACTGTTCCTGATTATGTGGAATTTATAAACAAGTGGGGGGGACAGGAAAACGATTAATCAGCCACACACATAAACAACATAAAAAACCGTTATGAGCACCCCAAAGGAAAAAATTACAAGGAACATTTATCAAGGGGACTAATCCAGCCTGAGGAATCAGGGAAGCCTTCCTTAGTCAAGAGACAGCTCAGCTCGACTTCCAAGAATGGAATTAACTAACGTGGGCTAGGTGGGAATGCTACAGACTAGACTCCAAAATTCTATTCTGTTGCCTGGTTCCACACATTCAATTTATATAAGAAGGTGGTTAAAAATCCTCATGTATCTGGGAGACATGGCTGGGGTGGGGGGTAGTGGGAGCTAGAGAAATGGATTGCAAAAGCACCATGGAAGGAACTAGAAATGAAAGCTCCAAGTTACTAAAATGCAAGACTGCCATCTAGTGGTAATTTGAGCAAACCCCTTTTAAGTAATGGGGGGAGGGTCAGAGAGAACTAGATTACAAAAGATAACAGCATTATTATATAGTGACAGAAATTCTCAAATAAAAGTCACAAATAAGAGAATTCACCTGTGAGAAAACTATTTACTAAAATCACCTAAAAAATTCCCAAGAAAAGGGCAATATGAGAAACAAAAGCAATAGTAATTCTGCCCCTTTTGGGGGCATTGCCAAAGAAAAAGACATCTTTGGACATATTTGCTAGAACCCAACACTTAAATACTCCCGCAACCCGAATGTCCCAATCAAAAAAAGAAAAACAATTAATTAAAACTAATTACTATGATCTCCCAATGTCAATCATCTATGGCAATTAAACAAATCCTTCTGGCTGAACAAGTTTCCACTGCAAATATTGTTAATCATCAGTACCATCCCTGAAGTGAAGTCAAATGAATCTAATGACAGTAACATTAACTACATAGCTAGTTGCAATTTCTTAAAATGTTGAATTTCAGTTTACTAAAATACCAGTTCCTTCCTTCCTACTATTGATGTTAAGACAAACCAAGATTTCCTTTATGTTGTACAAACAAAAAAACTAATGACAGAGCTTCACTTAAAAAATTACATCTACCTAAAACCTCATTTCACAGCTATAACCAACTTCCTATTAAATACTTACAAATACATGGGAATAAAAAGAACTCGTAAGAGATCACTTCTTGTCAGAATTTGGGAAGAATCTCTAGTAAACTTAAGGCAGATGGAGCAGGACTAAGAAGAATCCAATGCACAATATGCCTCATGCTCTACTTTTTTATATACATATTTTGGATTTCCACAGCTAAAAGAAGTGTTCCACTACACCCTGAAGTCCCTTAAAGAATAACATAATAAAGTACAAAAATAGAAAGCATTAATAAACCGAACATGTCAATTATAAAAAGAATTTTAAAAATAAGTTAAAATCATGTTAAAGACAAGGCTCAAACAACAAAATCAACCTTTATTTATAAGAAACAATATCCAAATGTATCAGGCAAATTTAAACCAAAACAGCATAAAAATAGGATTCAAGGCTAACGATACTGAAGCATGGCTATTACTTTACACCATTAAACAGTACATACAAAAGGAATATAGAAAAGTTATAAACTACGTGCCAAATAATACTGCTTAAGTAGAAAAAAATATGTTTTTGTAAATGAGGGATTGACAGAAACACAACAGAACTGAAAGACAATTTTAAGTCTTAGGCAGAAAGAGAAGGTAAAAAATAAATAAGGACACAGAAAACTGAATAAATGAACTTACAACACTAAACTAACAATGTATATTAAACTGTTGCCAGCAGAGAATATATATTATTTTCCAAGTGCCCATGAAATAAAAAACTGACCAGATATTAAGCCATAAAGTTATTCCAAATCATAGATTTTATATGTATGTAAACAAAATGCATTAGAGCTTGAAAGTAATGAGAAAAATTTTAATCAAAATAATCTAACCAACTAGGACTATAACAAATGTTTTCCTAAATAATTCTTGGATCAAAAAGAATAGCAACACTACATACAATTAGAGGCAATCTACAAAATAACAAGGAGTCTTAATAGTAAAATCTAGACGGGAAGGGGATACAGAAGTAAGTTATAATCAAGAGCAAATGCTTGGTCATCAAACAAAAATAAATTTAGGTAACAAACTGAAAGTTAAAAAGAAGAAAAAATCAAACTGCAGGGAGGAAAAGAGAAAAATTAATAAATAAAAACCTTTTAAAGGAAATAATGAAAACCAAGAGCTAGGTTTTTAATATAATAAATTATGTTTCGAGCACACACACGAAAGGGAAATAAGCAAGAGTAACAAGCAAGCACACATACTGCAGACATCATATAGACATCTATATGATTTCTAGTGAATTTTGAAAATTTAAATGTCATGTATATAATATAAATTACCAAGAATGCCACAATAATTGTAACAGAAAACTAGGGGCAGCTGGGTGGCTCAGGTTGGTCTGCTTTCAGCTCAGGTCACGATCCTGGGGTCCTGGAATCAAGCCCCATATGGGGCTCCCTGCTCGGCGGGGAGTCTGCTCCGCCTTCTCCCTCTGTCTCCCCCCCCTGCCCCGCCGGCTCATGCTTGCACACTCTCTCTCTCTAATAAATAAATAAAATCTTAAAAAAAAGAAATAGAAAACTAGACTAAGTCACAGGTATCTGAAAAAGTTATCCAGACGTTCCTTCTCCCATCCAAAAGGGGGCAAACAATCAGACAGTTCTAGAGGTGCATTCTCTCCAAATTTCGTGAAGATATGTAAATGCTATTTAAACTGCTCTAGAACACAGGGTAGGGAATAAAAGCTTTTCCATTTAAGTGCTCAAAGTTAGCATCAGCTTGCTTCCAAAACTGGATAAAGACAGCCCTCCAAAAAGGAAACTGACTTGCCTAACTTATGACCGGTAATATAAAAAGCTTTTAAACAAAATACTAACAAATCAAAAATACATGTATATTAAAATATTAATTTACATGGCAAAGTGTATTTACTTCTGAAACCCAAGGATGATTTGATAGTATGAACATAAGTACAGCACATTAACAGCTCATAGTATTACATGGTCATGTCATACTAATAAACGCAAAAATAAAATACTTTTGATTTTTAAAACTCAGTAAAAATAGAAATTCTCTACTACGAAAAAGAATCTGTACTCAAAAGAAGAGCTAATGTATTTAATGTAAATGCTAACAAAATTCACATTAAAGTAAAAAAAAAAAAAAGGATGTCCAATGTCTCCTTTTTACTTTAAACATTCTCATAGTTATATCTAATATTATGAAACAATGAAAGATACACAATGTAACTATGGGTAAGGAAAAATTCTAGGGACCTACCATGATTTCCACAGTTTCAACTGAGAAACTATGAAAACTAGTAAGAAAGTTCGGTAAGGAGGTTGATTTTCGAGTGAATATATAAAACTTGACAGCCTTCTTAATTATAAGTAATAACAAGCCTGAAAACAAGGGGCACTCTTTCATAAGAGAAACCAAAAAAATACGTAAAATACTTAAAAGTAAACAGAAATGAACAGAACTTACAACAAGAAAACTAAAAACCTTAGGTGAGGGCATAAGAAATGAATAAACAAATCTATACACCATGTTCCTAAGCAGTGAGACTTAATTAAAAATTCAGTTTGTCAAAAAAAAAATCAGTTTCTCTCAGATTATTCTACAAGTTTCACACAATGGAAATTTTTTGGCACTTGAAAAAACTATCTGAATAATATTTAGAATAAACTCTTCTGGAAAAATAGGTAGAAAAAATTCTTAAAATTGTTGTTGAAAAAGACAACAGGGTGTTAGCTGTACTATACAGTCAGCTACACAACAGTGATACCACACTAGACAGAAAGGTCAGGATAATGAAAGTCAAGTGGTACTAAAGCAACAAACAGCCCCCAAACGAATGCTAGTCCATAGCTTCTGAGAACTGTGGTACTTCAAACTAAAGGGGACAAATATTTAACATGACGACGAGGTCAGAATAATTCAACCTAGATCCAAAATTTCAGGAACTAGGCGCAAGTAATAGTGATATCTTACCAACCATTTACTAACCACACCATTTTTCTGTAAGAGCTCCCACAGAGCAACCACATACAATGTCTTCTAAGCAATGTTTCATCCCCTTCTTTTACTAGAGGGTCAGGAACAGAGATGCAAATGAGTTATAAATGGAAATATTTGAGAAATAACTCAATTTATCAACATTTTAAAACTCTTTGGAGAAAGAATGGGTTCAGTTGTAGCTGCTTAACTACTAACAACAGAATTAAGTGAGATTCCAAATTTACAGAATATACCAAAATAAATCCTAGATGGATTAAGTTAAATATAAACACTGAAAGCATATTATCAAATGCACTTGAAAAAGGCTATACTAATTTAACGCTCCTACCAGCACAAGAAGTACCCCTTTTCCCTAGTCTTCAACAACCTATGTTCATTTTCTCTGAGAAATTCTACTTGGAGGAATTGGTGGCAAAGCAATAATCAGAAACACACACACACACAAAATAATTTAGGATATCAACCGTAGCACAGCTTATAATTTTGAAATCCTGAAAACTCAAATTCTCAAGCTGTTATCATTAAAATAATCATTGTACATTACTCAATAGAAAATTACATAAACATTAGTAATGATGTCTCTGGAAATACTGAATGGCATGGGGTTATTTTTTACATAATATTGTGCAGTAAAAATAATTTTGAGTGCATTTTCATATTGTAAAACCAATCTACAAAAGGATAAAATTTAATTTTAAAGTTATGTGAATAAGTTTGAGGATAGATAACAAAACACTAAACAGTGGATTTTCTACTCTTCCTACAGATTCTTCTCTACATGGTTTTTAATTTACCAAATTTCCCACATAAAGATCCACTATTTAGGGCACCTGGCCAGCTCACTCGGTTAAGATTCCCACTTTTGATTTTGGTTCCCATCATCATCTCGAGGTCGTGAGATCAAGCCCCACATCAGGCTCCCCACTCAGTAGGGAGTCTGCTTGGACTCTCTCTTCCTCTCCCTCTGACTCTCCCCGCTGCATGTGCAACACTCTCTCTCTCTCCCACTCTCTAAAATATAAATCTTAAAAAAAAAAAAAGATCCATTGCTTGATAATCAGAAAAAAAATATTTACAGCTGGCAAAGATTTTTCATTTTGTGAAACTGTAACTAAATAATCACACAAATATTTTGTACAATAATGGTGATCTCACCATTATTTAAAATAGAAAATAATCAGAAACTTAAATGTACAACAAAGAAAGATTTGGGTAAGTTATAGTAGCTCTGTAGGATGTCCATTTAAGCTCTGCTGCAGAGGAATATTTAATGACCAAAAGAAGTGTTACTATAATGGTTAACATACAGACTATGAAACTGCATGGGTTACAAGCCTATTTTTTAAAATAAATACCTGTGTGTATGTAGAAATCATATATTGCCGCCTTATTTTTAAAAAGGCTAGAAGAAAACAACAATATTAAAGTGATTATCTCTGGATGATGCATTGTTGATGGTTTTAATTTTCTTAACACCACTCTATTACCCAAATTCCCTACAAGGTTGAGTTTGGAAAGTATGACAAACACACAAGAATACCAAAGGGTAAGTGCTTAGGAGAAGGGGAAGTTTTAAAATAAAGCAGCCATCTGTCCCACTGCTTTGATTTGGTTTCAGTTATAGAATTTTATTTACTTTAAATTTAAACTGACACTAAAGGAAGAGATTTTTTTTTTATGTATCACATGGAGGTATAGGTTTTTAAAAATAATAGAAAAAAGTTTTTAAATATTAAAAAAAAATAGCTGCTCCAAAATGTAAGATGTTAATTTTGTTTGTTTATTTTTGAGAGAGAGAGAGCATGCACAAATAGGGGGAGAGGGAGAGGAAGAATTTCAAGCAGATACCCCGCTGAATGCAGAGTCCAATGTGGGGCTCGATCTCAGGACCCTGAGATCATGACCTGAGCCAAAATCAAGTCTGCCACTTAACCAACTGAGCCTCCCAGGCACCCCTGTAAGCTTTTAATTTTAAAAATCAAAATACTTAATGAAGTTTAAAGTAGTAAGAGTACTATTTTATAAAAGTGAATAAGTATAGTTAGTAAAGATGTCATTACCTATAGCTCTACAATTTGAAAATTACATTCTCATTTCAGGAACGGAAAACCTTTTTTATATTTATATACTCTTAAGGAACACCCAAAATAAAAACATAATTCCATTTAATTGGATTGGCTGTCCTTATCTCCTCTAAAATATTATGTTAGCATAATACTTACAAGTTAAATAGGGAAAACATGAGATTCTTTAATTGTTGTAATATTCTGAATGAGTTTCAAATAAGGTAATTTTTTAAAATTATATGAAGGTTTAAGGTCAAAAAAAATTTTTTCTAAGAAATGTGACATTCAATGATTACTAGTTATGCCCCCAAATCCCAAAAATAAAAAGTGTGAAATAGATTTGTATCAAGAATATTCAAATCACTCTTCATGCAAAATATAACCACTGACTCCTCAGTCAAAATATACATATTTAAAATGGATTATTTAAAATTAGATTACTTAAAACATTTAAAAACTTTAAAAAAGGTTTATAACTAAACCAGATATTACCCTACCTAATCTCCTATAATTATTGCATTAAATTAGTGAATCTGACTAAAGCTTTTATCCCACACATGTAATCATCTAGAGTATAAAATTTCCTATTTTCCATGAAAATAATGACAACTGAGTACATCTTCAACTCCTGAAAGTTATAATTTTCAGATATGCCCCTTAAAAAGCATCACCATATTCACACTTTTAACAACTTTAATATTTTTGCTGGTACAACACTAGAGTTTTTAAAAACTGCCTCATGAGAAAAAAAAACAATGAAACTAAAAGCTGGTTCTTGGAAAAGGTCAATAAAATTGACAAACTTCTGGCAGGACTGACAAAACAAAACAGAAAACAGAAATTATTATTATCAGGAATGAAACAGGGGGTGTCACTACAGACACTGCAGACCTCAAAAGGTTGGTAAGGGAATACTATGACCAAATCTTTACACACATTTGACAACTCAGAAGAAATGAATCAATTCCTAAAAAGCGCAAACTACCACACACCACATCTCGCTCGAGATGAAATAATTTGAAGAGCCCTAAAACTATTTAAAAATTTTAGTTTGTAATTCAAAGACTATCAAAAAAGAAATCCTTCCAGACCCAGATGGTTTCACTAGAGAATTCTACCAAATGTTTAAGAATTAACACCAAATCTACACAAGTTCTTCCAAAAAAACAAGAGGAGGGAACATTTCCCAACCCATTTTATGAGGTATTACCATGATACCAAAATGAAATATAATACAAAAAGAAAAAAGAAAACTATAGCTTGATATCCCTCCTGAATATAAATGCAAAAATTCTTAACAAAATGGTAGCAATTATACACAATGACCGAGTGGATTTTATTCCATGGATAAAAAAAGGCTGATTCAATATCCAAAACTCAATCAATGTAATATACCATATTAACAGTCTAAAGAAGAAGAAAATCACATGATCAGACCAACCGATGCAGACAAAGCATATGACAAAGTTCAACACCCACTCATGATTTAAAAACAAACAACTCAGCACATAGTAATAGAAGGAAACTTCCTTAACTAGATTTTAAAATTTGCAGAAAACTGCTGCTAACATCTTACTGAAAGGTGACCAATAAAGGAGTGGCACAAGGCTGTGTGGTGACAGAAGTATTCTGTATCTTGGTTGTGGTGACTGGTTCAAGAATTTACGAATGTAATAAAATGGCATGAAACTCTGCACCCACACTGCACCAAAGTCAACTCCTGACTCTGGAAGACATAGCCACTTGAGGAAACTCCGTGAAGAGAACATGAGACCTTTCTGCAACTTCTATCACATTTCTATGAAACTATTAAAAAATTTTAAAAATTATTTTATATAATTCTCTTCTAGATAAACTGACATTAAAAACTAGATTTTATGCAACATAAGTAACAAATCTTTAGTTGTATTTAATTTGGATGAAATCAAAGATACTCATTACATTTTAAAGGGTTTTTCACCAACAAAGCAAATCTCGGTTTATTCCAAATTTTGCATAAGTATCTGAATTTTGAGGACTAGAGAAAACAAAGAACAATGAACCTTTTTTAAACATACCAATAATTTAAAAAAAAACTTATGTCCTTCAGTTATGATGACTGCATATTTTCTAAAATTAGGGGAACAAAACATGACTTACCATAATTAAATTGACTGTTGGACTTTTCACAATTAATGATGTTAAACCTGTAAGCAACACCCGGTCGCATTCCACTGACTTCAAAGTAAAACCACTGGTGATAATGATTGCTATTTATATCTGAGTTCAAAATAAGATCATATTCATTTCTGGAAATAGAAAATAAAGAAATCTGATGAAAATTAGGAAAATATCTGTGTACAGACAAAATGAGAAAATTTTAAATGACTTACTTTCTAATTTGAATTACTTTGCGCAGATTCCCAGATTCAAATTTGGAGTTAAACTTCAAAATATCTCCTTCTTCTGGAATAGTGTAACTAAATAAAATTTTTAAAGTAAGTATGAAAAAACACATTGCATGTAAATAGGTGATCAAAAGACAAATAAAACTACACTACAAATTAAAAATATACCACTATGGCCACTTCACCCTCCTCATTATTTTTAAACTAAAAAATATAACCAACACAAACAGAACACAAACTCTGGCTAACATTTATAGATTTAAAAATTATAACTACAAGTAGAGATGTGTTCCCACATTTATAGTGAATGTTAATCAGAAATACGAAATTTTGCCTCACTAAATAAATGTCATTCCTAAATACTAATAATCATATAAAAAGACCAGATGTATTTTTAAAAAGGCACATGACCTGTATTGAGTAGCAATAATTCTAATTAAACTACGTAGCTCTCAGGTGAAAATATGAAATTTACAGGGCTGTATTAGATAACAGAAACTGTCTTATGCAGTTAATGCCAAAAAGGGGAAGGTATTATCTTCACTTTACATAGTCACTACTTCAGTAACTATTTACTGAGTGCCTACTAGGTACCAGATTCAGTTTTAGTTGTATGTCTGTCTGTTTCCCTGATTATACACAAATTCTTGCTCTTCTGAAGCTAACATTCCAATAGGGGGAAACTAAGACTCCGAGAAGCTCAATGACTTTTGCCAAAGTCATTTCAGTCAGAAACAGCACTGATCTGCGTGCTATAATCAGAGCTCCTGAGTTTCTCTTTTTATCACATCTGCCTGATCGGTCTGACACAGAATTATAACCATTAAAATAACTAAGGTATTTTGAATAAGTAGATTCGGTTTCCATTTTTAAGATTATTCCAAATTAAGTCATTAGCTTTGATACTGTTTTACCCTTATTTCTCTGACAAAGATCTTTAAAAGGTGTTTCATTTCCTCCAAAAAGACCAGTAAGATGTGAAATTTTTATGTTGATGGAAGGGGAAACCCACTGAGGGCTAATTAAATTTCTCCTCTGAGGAGGAAAATAGTCACATTCATCATTTCTAATTTTCATTTATTTACTTATATTTAAACCCTAAAATGTGATGATACAATTGATAATTGTAAATAACACCAACACCTGAAGCATCATGAACAAATGGCCTCAAAGGTCAGGAAAGTAATCAAAAGGACCAACACACATCATAAGCAGTAAGATGGGAAAGAACAGCAGGGACTATGGAGAAATTGGCAAGCACATATTCCTTCTGAAAGAGATGGTAATTTGTTGTCCCAAGGAAATGAAGGCTCAATATTACAGGACAAAACTGCAGGCTTCCATGTGAAATCTCCACTCTCTCCAATGGAGGTAATTTCAGATTTTTAAAAACACAGTTTTAGTTTGTGACCTTTCCCTTATAAAAGCCCATTAGAAGTCTACTTGTGAACAAACAAAAGCCTGTGATATATTCAATTTAGCATGATTAACTATTACATTACCATTACATCCCTGCTAAAAGATGAAAACGGAGTAAGGGCAAACTACGTGGGAGTTAACGATACTTTTTACAAGCAACACTGAAACTTGAGAGTACAAATAAAACTAACAAAAGTAAAAGCAACAACAGACTTACTTTGGGTTATCTAAGTCATATACCACTCGATCTATGATATCACTCTGATGTATTAACCTCTCAATATCTTGAGCAATTTTTGTCCTGAAATCATAAAAGACAAGTGTGACCACCAAAATTAATTATGATATGCCAAGGCACAACTTTCTCCAAAATAAGTTTTCAAGGAAAAAAGTATAAAATGACAAAGCTTCCTTAAAATAAAAATGATCACTCCTCTATATATTTTGTACATACAAAAGATTATCAATACATAACAAGACAAAAATTGGTATTTTTAAAGTCTGAATTCTAGAAAATAACAATGTAGAATATAGCTACAAGTTCAATAGCTTAAAAAAAATCTTGAATGTATATTATGACTTTCTACATAGAAATATGAAGCCACTCTCTAGCCCTTAAGCAAATAATTTTACATACATAATAATAGCAGTAAAGATCTAAAAAGCCAGAAATTATATATACAAAGGAAATTTTTTAAACCCACCCTTGCTGGAACTTAGCTAAAATGCAACTGGCAAACAGCTTACACATTCCGCAGAATCTGTGCTCTCTTCTGTGGCTGGAGAGGAAATGTGGAGGGGAGGTAAACACCTGTGTCAGGAAGCATAGTGTGAACCCTGAATCTCCAGGATTCTCTAGGCCCGATCTCCCCTGAATCAGTCCAACAAAATGAACACCAACTAACTGAAAAATTCCTAAAATCCCTGCCACTGTCCTAGAAGAGAGCCACACACAAATCCCACAATCTTCCCTGTCAGTAATTAAGCCAAGGAATACAACAATCACTTAAAGTGGCACCAAACTGTAACCAAACCAGAACAAATCCAGATCATAAAGCCAGGTGCCTGGAACTCCAGGTAGACTGGCCACAAAGGGCTTGGTGGGAGGATGCCTGCTGGTGTTAATAGTCACAGTATCACTTGTCATTTTAGCACTTACTCTTAAAGAGGAAGCCAATTACACGAAATGATTTAAATTTCAGGTTTGCCTGTTTCAGCTAAATATTGGTAATGCAGATTACAACTGTGGTCTATTGATTTATTGATACAGCAGAGTGGGAAAATTTGCCAAAATGGTATTAATAAAATCTTAAGAATACACTGAACACTGAAAGCCTCCTGAACTTCAGGTAGATGTGAAACTAGCCTCCTACACAAAGATCCTTCTTTGTGATTATGGAGTATTAACTCTCATATAGTTTAGAAATATATCTAATAATATCACAGTATAACTTCAGAATAAGAATCTATTCTGATGAACTAAAAATTTTATCAGGAAAACATCAAAAAGTGTGATAAATACAGGAAAAAATTAAGAATGTACGACTCTAAATTTATTTTTAGTTTCATCCTACAAAAAAATAACTCATCACTGATAAGCAGTCTATCAAAAAAAAAAACAAAACCAAACCCAGTAGCAAAGGATTATGATATAAATCCTTGAGTTAGGTTCAATATCATAACTTTCAAATGTCAAATTCTTTCCAAAGAAACCACCTTTTAAAAAGGTATGGATTACAATAACAGACAAGTCCAAAATTTATACCACCCAGATCTTCAATAATAAAAGAGATGGCACTCACATATATTCAGATATGCTAAAAAAAAAAAAAGTGAATATTCAAGTATGGGTGAAAGACTAAATACATCCACACTTGTCAGGATAATTTATTAAATAAGGTTGATACATACCACAAATGTGCAAAAATTAATACTTAACAAAAGTCTGAGGGGTTTTGTTTTGTTTTGTAAAGGAAAATGTTATTAACAGGCTGATACAACAGTTCAGTTCTACAGCAAAGTCCCATAAAATAAGAGAGGGTCAGAATAGCACAGATAGCCGTGGGGCGGGCAGGTGTAACTGGGTGAGCTGACCCGGTGGCGATGTGGAAAACTGCAGAGCACAGCCTCTGTCTCAAAAACAAACTGATCACTGCCAGGCAGGAACCAGAGGCTAAGGTTGTCATACCAATTTTTCAAGAAACATCAGAAACTTGGATTTCTATGGGGAATCTCCCAAATTTTAAATGCTGGCAATCAGTAAAAACAAAACAAACAAAAACCAGTCTGCAAGTGAAGCCAAAATCATGTGCAAGTTAATACGGCCTACGAGCCACTGGTTTTCAACCTCTGATGCTGTATTTTACGGGACACAGTGGCCCATGTATATCAGACTAGACCCAAAATTACACTTGAGAGAAATATTTGCTCTGCCATCAGCCCACATTAATAAAAAGGAAATGATTTATTCATATATGGATTTGTGTTAAGCACCACAACTTTCATAAAATATCAACCCTTCCTTCCTTTACCTAACCTGCCTATTAAAATATACCACTCTCCAGTCAAAACGAAACCATAATTATTTTCCAGCTGCCCTCAGGGACTGTAACCTCAAACCTACTGACGTTCAGTATCTATCGAAGGCCCGGCCCAGAAGATAATTCCTGCAGGGCAGTCTCAACAGTAAATACCCAGAAGGTCATATGATATGCAGAAACAGCAAAACTGCCCTTTGTTAGTTAGGTTTTAACCAATACAGAACAGCCCTACAAGAAACAATTTAATACATCCCAATGCTACATTTAATATACGGATATTATGGGAAATGTTGCTCATTACCTAAGTACTCCAGAGAATCCACAGAAGATAACCTTCTTTAGAGACAGTGTGGTTTAACCACACATACGTGATCACTACACGAACAGGACAGGATCATGACCTAGACCAGAGTTTGACTCTTGGCTCTGCCATTTACTAACAGCGTAACCTTGGATAAGCTGCTCAAAAACCCTAAACTTCAGCACAGTCTTGTGTAAAATAAGAGGAAGAATAGCAATTTCCTCACAGAGCCATTATACTACGAAATGGCATACTGTATATACACATGTACACTGCATAAAAAGTGATTACTTAGTTCTCTGGCCCATAAAAAACACTCAATAAAAGTTATCTGCTACTATTGCTCCTACTAAGATTTCTACTATTGTCTCCATTCCAGAAGTACTTAGTTTCCGTAAGCCATTCTAAACTTAATATAAAGAAATCCGGGGTTTTGCTTTCCTTATTTTGCTTTTGTCACAATTCTTTCACCTACTTTTTAATTTTAAATTTCTGAACAGGTAATATATTGACATGGAGCAAAAATCATACGCTACATAAAAGTCTAAGACAGAGACTCTCAACACAACCCATATCCTCCCTCCATCCGGTTAACTACTTGTATTACTTTCCCTCCGCAAGCATCTTATAGCTCCTTGCACCAGTGCCTAGTTCTTTAATCACTGCACAGTATTCACAGAAAAGATACACCACAATGTATTTAACTAGTCTGACTGAAGGGCACAACGTCCTAATGAGAAAGTTTGAACACCATTTCACAGATGTGCAAATTATATGTATATATATCATGCATATAAATTATAAATTCTCAGATGTGGAATTAATGTGTCAAAGGAAATATGCACTGTTGATAGACCCTGTCAGACTGCCCTTCACAAGAGGTACTATCAATCTGCAACCCCATTATCAACGTATAAGGGAGCCTGTTCCTCCACATTCTCGTTAACAGTGTGCTCTCAAACGTCTAGATTTTGGCAATTTGATATGTGGGACATGGTATCTCAGTACATTTTAATTTGCATTTCTTTTATTTTAAGAAAGGTTAAACATATTTCTGTGATTAAGACTCACTGTATTTCTTTGTCATATTTTGGTACAATGTCTGAAATGCTTTTTAAAACAAGGCAATATGAATTATATTTTATTATAAAATACAGACAGACAATTCTAAAACATACAGAAAAATAATGGAAGGTAAAATCAAAATGCTAAAAGTTACCACCTCTGGGGAATGGGGCAAAGAGTGACCTTTCCTTCTTTCTACTTTTTCTCATGCTCTAATTTTAGAGAACATGAAAACAGGAAAAATGCAGCCAAAAATGCTAAGCATACTTTAAACTACAAGAGATGAGTTTCACTTTAACTTGTAAGCCAACTTAAACCAAAAATATGGATTCAAGTAATTATCAGTATGAGATTACAGTAAAAAAAAATTTTTAAGGGTTAAAGTACTATCTACATTGAGATATGAAGCTTAGAATACGTTTTTCCCCTTCCATATGAGGTGAAGAAATTTTTAATGACTTTTTATCCATTTGCTGCATTATTTAAAAAAGATTAATAACTAAAAGATCAGTGATAATCATAAAGTAGAAATTCGAAATAACAAAAATATATTTTCGCTGAGTAATTTTAAGAAGTCTAATGCTTCCTTTTTTCTTAAAATGATCAAATAGTAAATCTTTATTAATTTGGACACTATTCATTTACAATTTTACTGCATTCGAACAGAGGCTGGGCTAAAAAGTTGGCAAATAATTTACAAAATGTTTATCATTTGCTCAAAAACTAAGTTGCAGAAGACTAGGCAAATAAGATAAGCAAACTAGAAACAATATCCTCAATGCAGTATTTCAAAAAAGGCAGCATTTCTGAGTACTAAGAAATATTTACTACCTGGCCCATGTTGGATATTTTATCAAACATACAGAACCAGGAAAAGACTTCAGCCTATCTAGCTATGGGGGTCAAGTGAACTTTTCCTTTAAGGACCAAACAGTAAATATTTTAGGCTTTGCAAGCCACATGGTCTCTATGACAAACCATTCAGCTCTGCCATGGTGGCACCAAAACAGTCATAGATCACACATAAACAAACAGGAATGGCTGTGCTCCAAAAAAACCTTTATTTGTAAACACAAATATGAATGTCATAATTTTCATGTCTCACAAAATGTTTTTTTTTTTTATTTTTTTGAACCACTTGAACATGACCACTCTTAGCTTGTGGGCTGAACATAAACAGGCAGTAGGGAGCTGTATTTGACACAACAGGCCATAGTTTGCTAACCATGACCAAGGTGAATGAGGATCAAACTTTTCTGATCATGGCCTACTAGAAATACATTTTAGAAATCACTGTCCTGGGGCGCCTGGATGGTACAGTCATTAAGCGTCTGCCTTTGGCTCGGGGCATGATCCCAGTGTTCTGGGATTGAGCCCCACATCAGGCTCCTCTGCTAAGAGCCTGCTTCTTCCTCCTCTCCCACTCCTCCTGCTTGTGTTCCCTCTCTCGCTGGCTGTCTCTCTCTGTCAAATAAATAAATAAAATCTTTAAAAAAAAAAAAATCACTGTCCTGATGGGCCATCTAGGTGGCTAGTCAGTTAAGTGTCCAACTCTTGATTTTGGCTCAGGTCAAGATCTCAGGGTTATGGGATCAAGCCCTATATGTTGGGCTCTATGCTCAGCGGGGAGTCTGCTTGAGATTCTCTCTCTCCCTCTCCCTCTGCCCCTCCTCCTGAGCACACTCTCGCTCTAAAAAAAAATTACTGCTCTGAGCGCATGCACGTGCACACACACACATCCCTGAAACAAAAGTTTATGAAATTAGTATTTTGCTGTATTACATGTGACACACTATTGTTTTCTCCTTTAATACTGGTTACTAATGGGCATCAATCCATAGTTTGAAAAGAAAATTGGTATCTCGAGAAATTAAGTTATTTCACTCAAACATACACACACAGAATCAGTGGGAGAGCCAAGTCTAGAATCTAAACACTCTGACTTGCTTTTCAGAGTGCCCTGTCCTGCCAGGACACACCACACTGACTCATCACGCTGATGAAGTCAAACCCACTGGTTCAAGTATGCTTGCTATGTGCATTCGTTCTTCTAGTCTCAAATTAATGTCACTTGAAGGAACAAATGCAGTTCCCCCACAATTCCTGTGGGCATCTCCTAAGGAGAACCTGAGAAGACAAATGTGAGCAGGACGAACTCTGTCCCCAACACTGCAACTGTTCTCAGGGTTACAACTGCTCGGCTCCACCCCTACAAGTCTTGGATTAAGTGACCCAAACTTAGAGAGGTCTGAGTCCCTGGCAATCATATCATCTCATTCCAGGGTGGTTGTCACATGCCTGCTCACACTTAAAATGAGTGGATCACTTGAATTCCACACATATTCAACCTGCTGCCATAGTGTACAAGCAATCTTACCTCCTTTAGCTGATATGGGTCAAGATGGTGGAGCCTACTTCTGCCTGCTGGTCCTAGACACAAAAATCTAAAGTAACCCACTGGCAACCACAGCTTGTAGTGAAGTTGTACCCTTACTATGTCCCCCATGGAAAGACTATATCCACTTTGGGAACCAGGACTACTAACCCTGCAGAGCTCAGAGGAAAGGGGACAGAAATCATTAAGTCCCCCAGTGGGACACTGCGAGCTATAGGTAGGAAGGTCCCTGTCCTCACCTTCTGGTATGAGACTTACATGTGCTTTCTTTTGGGGATACAGAACTATGTGAATGTTTCTAATTTAGTGCATATACTTCATTCTGAAAGATGGCAACCCATCACTGCAGAGTATTTCCCCCTAGTTGGAGCTTCACCTATGCCTTCTGAAGGCCATTCTAGCGCTCCAAGAGGCCAGCTCTCTCTGGACAGTGCAGTGTGTGATGTAACCAGCAGATACCAGAGCACATGCCCACTCCTACATACCCTTCCCAGCAAAGTGAGTACCCAGTTCTGATGCTACATTTTATGTAATTCCACACCTGTGGGTCAAGGAGCCAACTAGTAGCATTAAACATACACTAAGTTGCTAAGTAAAAATGATTAATTTATACTATACACTAAATATAAAAAAATTAATAAGGTACAATGTTGCTTTAAAAAAGCCTATAGTCCAAGAAAAATCAAATGCCCACAGTAGTGTCTTCCTTTACCATTACATACTATAGTATGCTCCTAACAAGAGCATAGAGATTAGGCACTAGTAATCCATCATCACAAAACCCTAAACATAATCACTGGAAATAGTCAAGTTGCACCAAAGATGTACTTATACACCAAATATTACTAGATGATAAAGTTAACAGTATTTGTTATTTCTAAAATTAATTGGCAAGATTTAATAACTTTAGTTACGGTTTTTATGAATCCCAAATTTTCATACTGAGTATTTCTAATTTCAGTTTTTGCAACAAGATAATACTGTCTACATTTCTATTTTTAAAATCATGTATCTAAATCCAGTTCAAATTATAATCAATTTACTAAATTAGCATATTACTACTAATATTTATTCAAAGATTAGTAAATTATATATTCAGATGCCATCTAAATACAAAATTACTAAATTGTCCAATGGTCAGGTTTATTACGCTGGCTTCATCTGAATAAGTAATGAGCTTAGAAAATAGAGTTAACCCATAAGGATAATTGTAAATAAGTGCAAATTTCCAAAGCAGGATAAAAAATTACAGTAACTTTAATTCAGAGCACTTCTCTTCCTAAATACCCGTATTTCGACAATGGTCTTGCTTAAGAGAAAGAAGAAACCTGAAACTCACCTTTGTACACCATAAGGTCTTTCTAAAATAGGCTCTTTGAATGGAGGTGGAATGTGACCAAAATAATCTGGATAAGCCACTTCTGAATATTGTGGTACAGACTTTGTACTTTTCACTACCTCAACATAGAGGTCTGAGTCGTGGAGTGTGGGTCCGTCAGACGCTCCCACCGACCCTTGCTCCACTGATGAAGCAGACTGTGTATCTTCATCATCCTCAGTTTCAACTCCAGTACAACAAAGCTTCCCGAGCTGAACTGTTCTTCCCTCAAACAGAACATTTCCACAAGTGGCCACGTGTGGACAAGCTTTAGTGCACGTGAGGACAGTGAGAGGGAGACTGTAGTCCTTCTTGGCTCCTGCAGTAAAACCTGGGGCTGTCTGAGAAGGGATATTCTGCAACGTAATTCGGTCCAAGGCCTTCACAATATCATTGTTTAAGCCCTGGGCCGAAGAAATAGTTCTGTTTTGATCACCTAACTGCTGTTGTGATGTTCTGTCATTATCTTTCATATCTTCTTTCGCCAGATCCATACAGGTAGGTTTCCTATCACCTTCATCTCCTTTAGAAGACACATTTGTCTTCCTTACAACTCCTTTTCTTAAATTGCCTGGATTCCCAGATGCTTCCTCTCCTGCAGTAGGAACAACGATAGGACCACGTACTTTTCCCTCAAATACAAAAGGCTTTGGTTCTTTGGAGATTAAATCATAGTCCTTTGAAAATACAAAAAAAAAAAAAAAAACGTTTAATCTTTTATCTGTAAATATTAAAATGTATTAACAAAACTAAGACTATACTCTTGTATATGCTGCTTCAGAAACCTAACATTTGAAAATTATAAAAATGGATAAAACGGTACATTTTAATTTCACTAATAAAACACAAACTAGCCACAAAATTCATTACACTTATTTTACTTTTTCTATTATAAAAATAATGCCTACATATAAGAGAAATATGGGAAAATTTACAGAAACAGAAAGACATTAAAAGCATCCAGACTCCTATTAAAGGAAACACAACTGAATTGTTATTCATTAATTCAACAATTAGGGTGTCTGTTTTGTGCCAAGCAATGTTTCAGGCACTTAGGTACCATCAGCTTAAAAACAAAAATAGAAACAAAAAACCTCTTCCCTCTTGCAGCTTACATTCTTCTATGGAAGGAAGGGAGAGGACTGTCAACACAACAAGCAATAAACTTGACATAGGTGTGCCTGAGTAGCTGAGTCGGTTAAGCATGCACTCTTGATTTCAGCTCAGGTCATGATCTCAGGGTCCTGAGATCGAGTCCCCCACCCCATTAGGCTCTGGGCTTGGCAGGGAGTCGGCTTGAGGATTCTCTCCCTCTCCTTCTGCCCCTCCCCCTGCTCACGTGCTCTGCCTCTCCCCTCTCTAAAATAAATAAATAGATCTTTTTAAAAAATGATATAAATGCATTTTATGGAACATGAGTAGGCTAAAGTGTTAAAGAGGGGGAGGGGGTATTGTGGACTGGGAGCGCCAAGGGGAGGTAAGATGGGCTACGATTTTAAATTTAAATTTACAATTTTAAATCCCATGGATTACTGAAGACTCACTGAGAAGATAACATAAAAGCAAAGGCAGAAAGGACTGCCATGCACAGGACCCAGAGTAAAAGAATGTCTGGTGTATGCAGAGAACAGCAAAAGGGTTAGGATGGCTGGCACAGAAATGAGCAAGATGAATTCCAAGATGTTAAAGAGGACCAGATACTGTAGGGCTTGCAGGCTCTTTTAAGAATTTTGGGTTTTACTCTGAATGACACTGGGAGCCAATAGAGAGTTTGGGAAAGAGGAGTGCCATGAGATGACTTATGTTTAGGAAAAACAAAACAAAAAACAAAATAGAACCTGCAAGCACCTTGTTTCTTAACCACTTGGGAGTACAGGGTTTCTTAACTATAGGGGTTGAGACATTTAATCTAAATATAGAGAGAGGGAGGCAAACCATAAGAGACTCTTAACTACAGAGAACAAACTGTAGATTAATAGAGGCAGGTGGGCATTAAGAAGGGCACTTGTGATGAGCACTGGGTGTTATAGGTATCAGTCACTAAATTCTATGTATGAAACCAATTTTACCCTATATGTTAACTAACAAGAATTTATTTTTTTTTAAAGATTTTTTATTTATTTGACAGAGATAGAGACAGCCAGCAAGAGAGAGAACACAAGCAGGGGGAGTGGGAGAGGAAGAAGCAGGCTCAAAGCAGAAGAGCCTGATGTGGGGCTCGATCCCAGAACGCCGGAATCACGCCCTGAGCCGAAGGCAGACGCTTAACCGCTGTGCCACCCAGGCGCCCCAACTAACAAGAATTTAAATAAAAATTTGAAATTTTGTGTGTGTATGTATGTTTATGTATTTCTTTTTTGTTGGGTTTTGGTTCTATATTTCAGGTGTCAGGGGTAGCAAGATGGGCAGCACTGTCTTGCGCACTGTAGGACATCTGGCAGCATCCCTGGCCTCTCTCCTCTGAACACCCTAGAGGCCAGTAGCATCCCCACCCATTTGTGATCACCAAAAATGTCTCCAGACATTGTCATATATCCCCTGGAGACAAAATCATCCCAGTTGAGAACCACTGCTCTAATGTCCTCCTGAGGACTGAAGAGAGAAGAGTAGAAGCAGGGGACCAATTCAGAGTTTAGGAAAGTTGGTAAGAAGGGGTTGGATTCTAAATGCACCGTGAGCCAGAACTGCCATGATATTGTAAAAGACCAGATGCAGGACAGAAGGTACAGACAGGTGTCTCTCACACATGGCGCCAAAGTGTTTGCCTAAATAAATGAAAAGCATCAGTTTAGCTCTGAGAGATTAAATGTGAGCTATTAAAGTAGGCAATTAGTCATATGAGTCTAGAATTGAGAAGAAATATCCGTCCAGAAGAGAAATATTTGGGAGTCATTAGCAGACAGGTATTATTCCAAACCATGAGACTGGAAATCATCAATGGAAAGAACTAAAGAGAAGAGAAGAGAAAAGACTGAACGCTGGGGCACCACAATCAATCTACAGAGCCTGAGGAAATCAAGATAAAACAGAAGAGGAGATGGAGAAGGAAAAGCCAGTCTGGAAAGACAAACACCAGCGAAGAAAAATGTCCTACAAGCCAAGTTTAAAAAAAGGATGCTGCTGATAGGTCAAGTAGCCTTCTCTCTTTTTATACTTATAGAGATATTTTTTTTGTCTGTGTAAGACTCTACCAAAGAAATATACCACAATCGATTTAACCTTTATTCCACAGTTGGGATTAAATCCTTTATACAGCAGAGAAGGATTTAAACACAGGAACAAAGTGTATAATTAAGCCACTTCCAAAATTTTGCTATTATAAAGAATTCTGTAACGAACGTAAAATTTTTTCTTTGCATACAATTTTTCTTTGCTTAGGATGATTTCCTAAGCACTGACATGGAATTACAGGGTCAGACACTATCATCAATTTTAATGTTTAATACAAATTGTCCAAATACTCTCCAACAATACTTATTTTAATGCTTGTTCTCAGTAACTGGGTATGAGATTATCTATTTCAACTGCCCCTCTTCCTTGCCAACTTTAGGTACTATAGTTTTAAAACATTTTTTCAAAAACGGTAGGTAAGAGGTATCATCTAATGCTATTTTAATTTGAATTTCTCTATGAGAAAAGCAAAAAAATTTCTATACATCTGTTAACTGGTTTAATTCTTCACAGGTAACTTATCTGGTCTTAGAATACAGGGTTTTTCTTATTTTATTGTATAAATTTCTACATTACAAATATATATATACACACACACGCACACATATACTAATCCTCTAATCCATTTTTTACAAATATTTTTCTGAATTTGCACTTCATCTTTTAATTTTCTTTAACTTCTTTTACACACATCGTGTCGTGAAAATTAAGAATCTTTTCCTTTGTGATTGATTCCTTAAATATCCACTGTATCATGGAACTTTACATCAAAAACTAGAGATGTCCTGCATGGTGACTAACATAATAAAAAAATTATTAAAAAAAAAAAAACTAGGGACTCAAAAACGATTCACTCTCAGCCCCTGTACCACCTCTAACCCAAGCAGACAGTGGAGGCACAAAGGAGGGAGTAGGTAGGTGGCTCTGCATTACAGCTGTTGAAGGGGAAAAACTCTGTTGATTTATAAAGACTAGCATACAAACAATAGTGCTGAATTAAATGGCATTTAATATCTAGATGCCACTTTGATCCATAAAGTTACTTCAGTATCAAAGTCAGTATGCAGCAGATGAAGCTTTCCCATAAACAAACAAGAATGTAATATGAAAGCTTCTTTTTTAAAAGAGTGTTGTAAGTACATTCCATGTACATAAATGAATTTAAAATAATAAGTTGAGGCAAACAGTTAAGAGGTTTTATTTTTAGAACAGTAAGTTAACTGTAAATATTTTGATGTTAGTCTGCTCATCTATGATCTGAGATCATGCGGAATTGAGAACATCCCCCAAACAACAATTTCATGGATTGGGGAAAAAAACTAAAAATCGTAATTCCAGCTACAATCTTCAGATCACCCTTGTAATATGTGTTATGGGTCCATTTTTCCTGAAAGAACTTAAACTGAAGCAGTTTTCCCTGTTCTGGAGAACTTTGTAGTTAATTTAACTTTGACTATTGTTTGCTGCCTGTGTAGATGCGAAAGATAGTTTTTTCATAAAACGGATGTTTATTTTGTATTAAAAGTACCACTGTGCTTGTTTTATACCATTTGTATACATGTGGTGATTTTAATGCTGAACTGTAAAATTCCGGAATTAAAATGTGACAATATAATTCTAAAAAAAAAAAAAAAAATTCTGCCGTGGGAAACATGGTGAACTAGGTATCAACCCACAGGAACTCTTTACAATTGTCAGATATTAAAATATTTTAAGTACAACATGTGGATAAAACAGCAAAAATAAAGAGCAAATAGTAACGAAGCTGGGATCCCAAAGTGGTAAGACTGAAGGCAGCTTTCACTAGGAAAACAATTGCTAAACCAGGTGACCTGGGGTTTAGGTTTTTGTATCTTAGAGTAAAAAGAGTAGGAGACGATCCCAGAACCTGCATAAGGTTCTCTGCATAAGGTGGGGAGTCTACCAAAAGAGCCTCCTTCCATAAAGATGAAACCCCAGAGAGCGAAACCTGTGATATAAATCGCCTAGAAATGCCCCCATCACGAAAGAAATAGAAAAGAAAACCAACAGTCTCAAACCTTAGCGCTAAGAGGGTAAAAAACATCACTACTCATTAATTGGTACCAAAAGTCTGTCATCACATCACACAGACTGCAGCTGGAATTCACATTATCTGAGGGGTTCAAAAACCCTCAAGGAGGAACGTAACCTATAAGAGTGCCTGTCTATATTAGCTCCACAAACAGAATTATAAAGAAAATAATCAGCTCATAGGAAAACAAAAAACAAAAACAAAAACCCAACTAAATGAAAAATTAAGCAACTCAAAGAGAAGGAACCAACACAGATGTAGAAAAAGACCTGCAAGAATTTCAGACACTAAAATTATAAGACTAATTAAATGGCTATATGTAATATGTTCATAGACAAGAAACAAGAAGTTTAAGAGCAATGAAATGGGTTTTCTTTAAAACCTTCTAAAACCAAAATAAACAAGTTTGAATGCCTAATGGATGTTTGTAATGACCAATCAGAAAGAGCCAAAAATTAAATTACAGAACTGACAGACTGTTTGAATGAATTTAGTTGAATGCAGCATAGAGAAAGAAGGAAAACATGAAAAAGAGTTAAAAGATAGGGAAGAGAGTAAAAAAGTCTACATCCAATAAGTAATGCCAAAAGAAAAGAGAGAAGGGAAGAGAAAAAGGCAGTATCTGGAAGAGAGATGAGTTTTTCCAAGCCCAAAGAGGAAACAACTCAGATTCCAAAAGACAGTGAATCCCAAACAAGATTTAGAAAAGAATACGTGCCCTTAGTCAACACTACTGGGAAACTGTGGTGCATGAACTAAAGAAATTACCTTGAAAGTCACCAGAAACACTGTATTATTAAGCGAAAATATACACTTCCCATACATACTACACAGCAATTTCATTCACAGGTATTTACCCAAGAGAAAGGAAGGCAAATTTCCACAAAAAGCTTTTTACATAGATGCTAGTATGGATTTTACTCACAGCAGCCCCAAACTGCAAACATTCCAGTATTCATCAAGCGAACAGATAAAGAAATTGTGGTACATCCATACAATGAAATACTACTCAGCAATCAGGAAAGAGCCATCGATACATGCAATAACATCAGTGAATCTCAAAACCCTAAGACGAGCACAGAGGCCTTACACAAAGTACATTCACATAGATTCCAGTTAGGAGAAGTTCCAGAACAGGCAAAATTAACCTACAGTGACAGACAGCAGATCAGCAGTTACCTGGGCAAGTGAGGAGACTGAAAACACAGGCACAGGGGCCCAGGGAGACACCTGAAGTGACAGGAATAATTCTGTATCTTGGCTGGGTTGGGAGTTGCACAGTTCTATGAATTTGTCAAAACTCACTGAACTTAAAGAAGAATAATTTACTGCATGTAAACTGTAATTCAATAAAGCTAATTTTTAAAAATTAGCCAGAGAAACTAACTTTCAGGAATGACTACAAAGTAAATACACTTTCAGACCAAAAGAGAGAGAAGGACTGACACTAAAAGACATTAATTCTAGTGGAAGGAAAGTGAGTCAGACTGAATGAAGGTCTAAGAAACAAGGAGTAAAAAACAAAAAAGTAGTAAAAATGTCTGTAAGTCTTAAACACTGAATGTAAAACACAAAGCAGTACCATCATATGGATTTTTTTTTAAGCTAGACTTAAAACATAAATTAAAAGTGTGTATATTGGTTTGGGAGGTGATTAAACTTAAAGTATTCCAAGTTTCCTTCTATAATTAAAAGAAAGAAGAAAGGTTCCCATTAACGTCAGAATAATAAAAATGTATGTTACAACATCAAGAGTAGCTAGAATTTCTGTAAATATGTCAATACTCAAACTTACACTTCAGAAGAATGCAGTTTATTGTATGTAAATTACACCTCAACAAAGTTGATTAAAGTAAAAAAATAACAAGACGGTAGCTTTCAAACAAATAAGGATGAAAAAGTGAAAAAAAAAAAGAGTCAACCCAAATGAAAGCCAAAAAAAAAAAAAAAAAAAAAAAAAAAAAAAANAAAAAAAAAGACAAAGATATGGAGATGAAACAACTTAAAACACAAAATAAGATCTTATAAATAGAAATCCAAATACAGTAATAATTATATGTAAATGAACTAAATGCTCCAGTTAAATGGTAAAGACTAAGACTTGATTTTTTAAAAGCCAACTATATACTGTTTAAAAAGATACACATCTAAGGATATCAAAAAGTTGAAAGTAAAAAGATTTAAAAAGATACCAGGCAAGGGGCACCTGACTGGCCTGGTAGGTTGAGCATCTGACTCCTGATTTCAGCACAGGTCATGATCTCAGAGTTGTGGGACTGAGCCTGCACTGGCATGAAGCCTGCTCAAGATTCTCTCCCTCCCTCCACCCCTCCCCTCAACTCATGCGCTCTCCCTCTCTCAAAAATAAAATAAAGTAAAAATAAAAGACACCAGGCAAGTCACCAAAGTTAATTTAGCTACACTAATTTTTTTTTTTTACCTTTTTGCCTTAAATTCTTAGAGATAAGCAACTTTACAGCATCAAGTAACTTCATAACTATTAAAAGTTCATTTCAGGGGCACCTGGGTGGCTCAGTCGTTAAGCGTCTGCCTTCGGCTCAGGGCGTGATCCCGAAGTCTTGGGATCCATACCCGCATTGGGCTCCCTGCTGGGAGCCTGCTTCTTCCTCTCCCACTCCCCCTGCTTGTGTTCCCTCTCTCGCTGGCTGTCTCTCTCTCTGTCAAATAAATAAATAAAATCTTTAAAAAAATAAAAAGTTCATTTCAGGGATGCATGCGTGGTTCAGTTGGTTAAGCGTCCGACTCTTGATTTTGGCTCAGGTCATGATGTTAGGGTCCTGGGATAGAGCCCTGCATTGGGCTCCACGCTCAGCGGGGAGTCTGCCTGGGATTCTCCTTCTCCCTCTCCCCCGCCCCCTACTTGCTCTGTCTCTCTAAAATAAAATAATCTTTTTTAAAAAAAAGTTCATTTCAGAAGGAACAGAAATCAATTCACATTTATATGCAATAAATAACTAGCCTCAAAAATACATAACAGGTGCGCCTGAGCGGTGCAGTCATTAGGCGTCTGCCTTCGGCTCAGGGCATGATCCCAGCATTCTGGGATCGAGCCCCACATCAAGCTTCTCTGCTAGGAGCCCTTCTTCCTCTCCCACTCCCCCTGCTTGTGTTCCCTCTCTCGCTGGCTGTCTCTCTCTGTCAAAATAAATAAGTAAAAATCTTAAAAAAAAAAAATACATAAAACTGACCTACAAAAAGGAGGAGACACACTTGCAATCACAGTGAGAACATTTTAACACATTTTTCACAATAATTGATAGCACTGCAATAAAAACCTAGGACAGAAAAGATCTTCTCAACATGATGAGCAATCTTATCCCAATGGGAAAACATATAACTGTGCCTGACAGTTGCAGAAGAGTTCTCTCCAAGGATACAAGTAACAGTAACAAAAGCTGACCAAATTCCATGCTATAAAATAAGCATCAAAAATTTCAAAAGATTCTAATCATAAAGAATGTCCTTTTGGGGCACCTGGGTGGCTCAGTTAAGCGTGTGCCTTCGGCTCAGGCCATGATCTCAGGGTCCCAGGACTGACCCCCACATTGGACTCCCTGCTACAAAATGCTAGAAATCACTAAAAAGATAAATACAAAATTGGAAATCAAAAAGCCAACTCTGACACTACCAATGAATCAAAGAAAAAATCATAATGGAAATAAAGTTTCAAAACAAAGATAATGAAAATGCTAAATATTAAAACATGTGATGCAGCTAAAACAGTAATTGGAGGGAAATTTTTAACTTAAAAATATACATCCTGGAAAAGAAGACTGAATTACTGGATGCCTACCTTACAATGACAATTAAAAAAAAAAAAAAAGCAAGAAAATAAAGAGATGGCACTGTAAGCCTACCATTCAGATACATGAAGATATGAACTTCAAAAACATGCTAAAAGTGATTCCAGGAAACATCAAGTGGGAAGGGGACCAAGTTCTTCCTGATTAAACTATGTAAAACTATGTGACTCTTAAACTCTGTCCATACATAACTTTAATAAAAATTTAAAACCAAATTAAAAAGAGGAAAAAAAGAAAAACAACAGTCCATATGGTAACTGTCATCATGGACCACAGACATATGAAAAAAGAGCTGTGAAAATTCAAAATTTTGACACTTCCAATATTATGCCATTAACAAAAGCAAATAAAACTGTAATTGTCACTATGAATAAATAATTATAGTTTTAAAAGCATGGTAAGATCCTTCAAAAAGTCTGTTGATAATTAACAATTCTATATATTGCCTTCAAATGCATTCAATATGCCTCCCTCTGGCCACTGAACAGTAGCCTTAACACATCTGGAAACAAAGCGGGTGGTGTTCAGAATTCCAACAAACACATCAAGTAATTTTAAGCTCCAATGGTTGATATAAAAATGACATGCAAATCCAAATGGAAAAAGTCATAATCAAAATTAGTTTCATTTATGTTTAATATGTCATTATCTGCCAGTATTTGGTAAGATGATGGCTGAAAAAATACTTTCAAATACTTCTCATCTGGAACCAACCAATATCTTTAATACTCAAAAATATATCACTTAGGGCACCTGGGTGGCTCAGTCGGTTGAATGTCTGCCTTTGTCTCAGGTCATGATCCCAGGGTCCTGGAATTGAGTCCCACATCGGGCTCCCTGCTCAGCGGGAGCCTGCTTCTCCCTCTGCCTCTCTCTGTCTCTCTGTCTCTCATGAATAAATACATAAAATATTTTTTAAAAAAACTATATATATATATATAAAATGTAAATACTGCTGCTTATAGTTCCAACACACACTTCAAAAAATAGAGATTAAAGTATTTGAACAATGCATTCCTCTAATTTAAAAATGAGAAAGATAGTCAAGTGCCAACACAATTACTTTAGAAATGATTTTCCAGTTATGTAAATAAAAGATAATGTGCTATTCTCCATAACGTATGCTACAGAAATACAGCTGTTCTACATTAAACTTTATGGCAAAATAGAGAAGACACATTAATAAATACATGTTATCTGAAATATCTGAAGCGGCTTCTTTTCCTTAAACATAATAAAAAGGAGTGACTCACTTGGGGAGACTTTTCAGAGTACCTACACTCCGACAAACCTGTCTTTACTATCTGACCCTGGCCAAGTCAGACCAGAAGTAGGAACCTGCTCTCACATGAGCAGCCAAACTAAAGGACAAGCTGGCCAGCTGTTAGGTGCCGAGCAGGAAACCATCAAGGGTAGCCTGTTTCAGGTGATGAATAAACAGGCAAACACAAGAACTCACCATCACAGCCTACAAGAAAGAAGAAGTGGCCTGCGAAAGAATGAGAATAAAAATCCTGGCCTTGACACCCATTAAAAAATTTTTCTTTATGCCCACACCAAAACTCTTACCAGTTTTAATCATGTTATATAGCTCTTATACACACAGAGAGAGTAGGTGACTTCTCAGATAATAATTAATCCCTTCCACAATATTTTTCTGCATTGAGTTAGCAGTATTTATTATCTCCAGGGTTCTATTTTGAGTTCTTAGCTGGGCACAAAGGTGCTGAAAGAGTAGCCAGAAACTTCTGGTAGGTTCAGTGGGAGAAAATCACCCTGTATCCTTTCCCAAATGCCTCCTCCTGCATTCTTTTTCTCTTTTTGACAAACAGTACTCTCCTTTATCCCTGTCTTCCTTCTAGTTCCCCTGATTTCAGAGTACCCTCCAACATCCCCCCAATCTCTGAGAGTACCAAGGAACTGGGGAAGGGGGAGGAAGGGCAAACCCGCTGCTGCTCCTAGTGCATCCAAAGCTCCTAAGTTCCCAGAGAAGCCTGAAAACTGAGAACTGTGAAGTACAAACATTAGCTAGCAACCACAGCCCAGCTCGCCCTTGAGCAACAAGGTGTGAACTGCATGGGTCTGCTCACACACGGATTTTTTTCTGATACATACAGTACAGTTCACTTCCTTATGATTTCCTTAATACTGTTTTGTTTTCCTTAGCCTACTTTTCTGTATGAATACAATATATAATACACATAGCATACAAAATGTGTTAATCAACTGCTTATATTATTGGTAAGGATTTCAGTAAACAGTAGGCTATTAAGTAAGTTTTGGGGGAGTCAAAAGTTATACATGCATTTTTTTACTCTATTGGGAGGTTGGCACCCCCAACCCCCACGTTTTTCAAGGGTCAACTGTACTTCCTTTTTTTTAATTTCTCACATATAACCTTACATTAAAGTCTTTTTCTTTAAGCAACTAGGAATTAAACGTATGGATTTGGGAGGCATGAGGGCCTGAAGTAAGAGCTGAATAAATCTGAGATTATCTGGTTTGAATGCTTTATTTTATCATTTAAGATCCTAGGCAACTTCAAGGACTTGTTCAAAGACCCACCATAAGGGAGCAGCTGAGTGAGAATAAGAAACTCAGGTTTACTTGCTGTGTAACCCACACTAAGTAAGCACATTCTGGTAAATAAATGTGGGTAAGAAATGTTAACAAGAAGTCACTCTCCCTGTGTACCAACTCAGATAAAAAGACTTCAAGTCGTCCTCCCCTTGCTCCAAATTCCCCAGTTATATGGTGGCTGTCAGGAAAAACAATCCAACAAGCAGAGACTTCAGTTTTAATTTAGCACTTTCTCAGTTCCCACCTCCCCTTTTAGTTGGATGGAACTGATAGACGACTTCAACATAAGATTTTTAAATGCCATTTTAAAAATTATTTTTTAGAAAGAGTAAAAAACTATGCCAATTAAAGCAATGAGCCAGTGTTGGAAAAATGTAAAAGCTAGTCCAAAAATTTAATAAGCTGGCCCTCTCATTTTACAGATAAGTAGTTTACAGCTCAGAATGCTAAAGTAACTGTCCAATGTCACCCCGAAAGGCAATACTGTGTTCATAGTTTAGAAATAAAAAGCAGAAGGAAAACAGTGGTTACAGGCCTAAGGAAGAGGGGAAAAGAAAAAAAGAACTGTTTCTTAAAATCAATTAAGATGCTGTATTTTCTATATTTATACCTGAAAATCATCAACAAGCTCAGGGAAAAGGTGTTCATACATTTTAAGTTCTTCTATCGTTCGTCCGGGTTCCTGCTGGGGTTTTAGTTTGTTAATATCCGTTTCAATATCATCATTCTGAAATAATAAAAATGTAACCAGTTAAGAAAAAGGTACAATTACAGAATACATTTCCGATTAAAGTTCTCCAAATCATTAATTACATGTCGAGAATAATCACTGAATAGAGGTTGTACTAATTTTACCATAAGTTGAAATTTGCTTGTATTGGGTCATTGTTGTGTTGCTGTCGTTTTGGTTATTTCACCATGTTTTTTGTCAAAGGTTATTCTGATAGAACACAGTATTTGGCCTCCTCAGGATAGGAAACCTAGTGTCAAGATCCAGACTGAGGGATGTTCCCCTCCATCTCCTTAGTTGCCACAGTTTTACTCATATTAAAGGGCAGTTAAACTTAAGAAAACTAAGTTGAAAAATATAAATATATGATGGTGGTGATAATCAAAATAACTAACATTTACTATGTACTGAAAGTGTGAGAAGCACTATGCTAAGGATTTTACATAATTTAATCTGTCACTATGAAGTAGATAGCATCATTACTTCCACTTAAGAGGAAACTTAGGGGCTTGCTCAAAATTATATAGCGTGCACAACTAATGAAGCATCGAACTTTGCATCAGAATCTGGGGATGTACTGTATGGTGACTAACATAATATAATAAAAAAAAATCATTTAAAAAAAAGTGTTAACTAAGAAAGAAAATATTGATAAACTTGTCTCATAAAATTAAGAATTTCAGTGCCATCAAAGACACTGAAAATAAAGTGAAAATGCAAATTAAAAAAAAATTATATAGCGTGCAAAGAAGAGCCAGGATCTGAAACTAAGCATTGATTTCAGAGCATACTGTTAGTGCACTGCCTCAAGACAAACCAAAGATTGTAATACTCTCGTATTCCATGGTCAACAAAGTCCCCTTAGAAAAGCTCAGTGTCACCACACACTCTGTTTTCCAGGGGAAAAAAGTAGAAAATTGAAAAACAGCCAGAAATTATTTCCATGCCCCTTTAGGAAAGAAGAGGGTAAACATAAAGGGGAGGTATGACCTCAGAAAAACAGGATTAATCTGGGATTAATTTGATCTGTATCTGTTCAAACACCTAATATATACTGTGCCAGAAGGACAAGTGTCAGTTTACCTACTATCCAAGCTATTCTCTACAACCTTCAACAATCTGGCCTCACACAAATACAAACTCATCATTATCTTCATTGCTAAAGAGAGATATAAGACCACTTACTAATTTTCAATGGGTTTTAATTTTGCAATTATCTTATTGTCAGAGTAAACTTACTTTTAGCCTTAAATCTATTCCACTATGCTTCAACCCTTATAATGCTTTACATACATGTATCTGTCTGAATGTATACACTTCATATTACCAAGTAGTTTAGAAGGAAAAACATACTTTATAGTTCTCATATTTCATATTCAGGAACTCAGCTATTATCTGTATGACCAATAAAAAGATTTTCTCCCTTGCCATAAATATTAAGCACTGGTTGTATTTAAAGAGTATCATGTTAGTGTATAATTATTGTATAATTATTAGGACATGAATATGTAATTTCATAGATCTTTAAATTATGCATTGATGAACCAAAATATATAATTTCCTTGACTGGCACATAATAAAGTACACAATGCATCCAAAATAACAAAAAGTTTACAAAAGTATTCTTTCTCCAAACACACTAGAATTCAACATTTTCAATACTGTTTTGTGAAAAGAAACATATTTGCTCTCCACTTTCAAAAAAAACTGAATTTATCTGTAAAACAGGCACTGTAAAAAAAAAACTACACTTTGAGGAGGTCAAGAGCAGGAAATTTTGTGTTTTGGTTTAGGGGAAAACAAAGATGAAGAGCTACTGACAGCCTTAGGGGGAAAAAACCCACAACCACCTTCCACCACTCCTTAAAGTTCTTCTAAAGTAAAGGAGGGGAAAAGAACTCATTGAAGTTTATATACTGACAAGCCCTGGCTACTGGAGATGAGTCTTCTAAACCTCCAAATTTCTACAAATGCTCCAAACTGAAAAATCTGGGGTAAAGAAAATGGAATCGCTATGATGAGGGCAAAGCACTCTCTAAAACTACAACCACAAACACAGTAAATATTAAACCTGTAGGCCGGTGATGGGTAGTAAGGAGGGCACGTATTGCATGGTGCACTGCGTGTTATACGCAAACAATGCATCATGGAACATTACATCAGAAACTAAGGATATACTGTATGGTGACTAACATAACATAATAAAAAAATTATAAAAAAACAAAAAACAAAAAACCTGTATGTAGCAGGTTCACCTGACACAGGAAATAAATAACAAGATTTAGATAAAAAGGAAAAATTAAGTCCAAATGTAACCGCCAATGACAGTAAGAAGCAAACTGTGGTCAAGAAGAAAAATAATACAGCTCAGCACTCTCAAAGAGCCAACAATTCTGCAGTCCTTTAAAAAAAAAGTAACATTTTGGCTGGGGCGCCTCAGTGGCTACGTTGGTTAAGTGTTTGCCTTCGGCTCAGGTCATGATTCCGGGGTCCCAGGATCAAGTCCCACGTGGGGCACCCTGCTCAGCAGGGGGTCTGCTTCTCCTTCTCCCTCTACTTTCTCCCTCTCTCTCTGTCAAATAAATAAATAAAATCTTAAAAAAAAAATAACATTTTGGTATAATATGGTGGTAGAGAGAGCTGACATTCACATCAAATTGCTTTATTCTGAATCCTGGCCCCACATCTTATAAGCTACATTAATAATCCTTCTGTACCCCTCCTTCTTCTAAATATTAACCCTGTATAGCAGAAATAATAATATCATGTACCTTACAGGACTGAGGTGAGGCTTTACTAGTTACTATAGGTAAAGAGCAGGGACTAGCATAGATGGTAAATTCAAAAGGTTTAATTAGACTTATCGTGGTGAACAGTTGATAATGTCAAATCACTGCTACATAACTGAAACTAATAAAATATCGTATGTCAACTGTACTTCAATTTTTAAAAAAGAGCATGGACTAGAATAGGACTAGATGTTTAATAAATTCAATCTATTATTTCCTCTCATCATTATAAGTAGTGTATTAAGATAAAGTGGGAGAAAATGTAAGCAATTGCAGCTACTCCAGCGTACAGCCAACAACTGTATTTTTCAAAGATATGAATGTCACAAAAGACAAAAAAATATATGGAAATATTCTAAATTAAGGGAGACTTGAGACAAAATAATTAAACATAGTACCTGATGCTAGCTCCTATTCTAGAGAGAAGGAAAAAAATCTCATGAAGGACATTTATTAGATCAACTGACAAGTGGAATATGGATGGGAGATTAGAAAAAATGTTACATCACTATAAATTTATGAAGTTGATAACTGCATTGTGGTTATGTAAGAGAACAACACCACTATTCCAGGAAATATTCACTGACATATTTAGGGATAAAGGACCATGATACATAATATATGTAACTTACCCTATGATTTTTTTTTTAATTTTAAGTATGTATTGATGCATACACACTGACAATTTCCAAGCAGCAAAATTAGAATCATTGTTATGATTCCTATTGAGTTCTATTTCCCCACCAATCTCTGTCTTTACATCTGTAGTGATCACAACAGATATTTTTAATGAGAACCCTAAGCCATAAAGAATAAATTATACTCAACATACTATGTTTTTAATAACATGGGAATATATAGCACGTAAGAGGAAGGTTTCTATTAAATATAATTGTTAAAGTATAAATTTAATATCAATCTGAAGTTTTACTATCCCTAAACACTCAGTTCCCAAAGAATCCAAACAGGTGATTTTTAATATAGCTATTATCTAAAGAACACTTTACATAAAAGAACTTAAATTCTCCTAACTTGGATCCCATAGTTCTTTCACTTATATCAAGTCCAGAACCACAATCACACAGTTAACCCAGATTTTTTGCCTTGAAAATCAGAGCCTACACTATTTCTCCTCTTTCCAGCTTGAGGCAAGGATGCAGAACATTATCCTGCCCACATTGGCTCACCTGACAATTCTGCCAAAGCTGGCCTTGGTGATCGCCCTTAGTGATGATGAAACTGGTACTACATCTACTATTAAAATGGAAATCTCCTTCCAGTATCTTAGATTCCATCTCCAGAGAGGGTCAAATACTCAGTGTACCCAATTCTGACATAGCACTTCAAGACAAAAAGGGCCAAGCAGGCAAAAGTCAAACAAATCCCACCCCACCCACCAAAAAAGACTAAGCTGAAGTCTTGAAAACTTGAAAAGGAGTTAAGCAGGCATTTTTCCACAGATATTAAAACGACTTCGTCTGACACTAAATAAAGCAAATATAGACTCTACACTTCCAGAAGTGACATAAAATTCTAAAAATCTCCCTGCCTCTTTACTATAACATGACAGTAATTTTTTTATCTTGTCTCAATTCAATAAACACTTTTGTCCATTTTTTCTCCAATTAACTGAAATCTAAGAATTATTATGTAAACACTAATTCTTACCAAAAAGCCAGCAGTTACAGATTATTTTCCTACTATTTTAATATCCCCAAAAGACTGCTAAAGAGGAAGAGATTGCCACTTAGACTCTCAAACCACTTTCCATCAAACTCGGATTTCCTTAGACTTTGAAACCTAAGTCAGATGGGTTACCTGAGGTTGTCCTGGTCAAAAAGAATAAAAATAAGTTATTTTAAAGCCCTTTACAGACCAATGCATTTAAAGCAACATTATTTTCCCTTTCCTTAGTGTCCACAGTCATTATAATAAAAAGATGTGGACAAAACCAATTAATCTATCATTAAGCTACACCTATTTCCCCAATCTTTACAACTGCATATACAATTTATAAAGTCGACAGAAGATAGAGATTTATACTAACCTTAAAATTCTGATCTACCTCATCTTCGTTTTCAGTTTCATTTTCGGCTTCTAAGTCAATATCATCGTTGTCATCACTTTCATCTACTACGTCATCCACTGTGACACAAAACATGCTATAAGTAGGTCAGAGGTAAGCATTCTACAACATGCACACCCAAAGGCAGGATACTATATACATGCAACATTGGTACTTCAATCACCAAAGGAAGAGTAAATTAAATTCCTTATTAAAAATGTCTCTAAGGCTGTCCTAGAGTTGAAAAACCTCTGAGATATTAAAATTTGAAAAAGCACTGTAGAAATGTATGGGTGTTTTTACTGATGTTCTCAGTTTTTAAAGATGAATGTCTTCTGTTATAACAGCCTGAATGAAACATCGTATTTCCTGTACATGATACATTTCAAGAACTGATTTCATTCCTTTAACAACTGATTTCCCATTTGTTTCAATGGCTACCATGTGCCATGTATGTAGTGTTGTGTGCTGGGAATTTTTTTAAATATATGTAAATATAGTCCCTGTCCTCCAGGAGCTCATGAGGTTAAAAAGCAGAAAAGACTATAGGTAACTACAATACAAAAGCATATGTTAATGAAGGCAACGTTTGTTTGGGAAGACAAAGGATGGAATAACTAACTGCAAACTGCTTGGGGTCAAGGGGCTGTGAGTGATCACTCTGCAAAACAGGTAGTAATTAAGCAGCAGCTGAAGAAAATACAGCAGCTTTTAAGGCCAACATAAGGGTCGATGAGTGCAGCCTTAAGAAGAAAAAAACAAAGAGCTGAGATGATATCCTTGGAAAACAGCAAGTATTAACTAAACTTGTATACTTGGGAAAGTACTAAGAAAGGCAAATAAGAATGAGAAAATGAAGGGGCCAAGTAGTTTAGATTTTCAACCTATGGAAGACAAGCGCTGAGAATTTTCAAGAGGAGAATGGCTTAATTCAACGTAACACTGCTCAAAAGATCACTCTGGCAGGTGTGAGAGAGGGAGCACATATGTGGAAAGGGACCAATTAGCTGGAGACAGTAACTGAACCAATACAGCAGGAATGGGGATGAAGAATAAATATGCATTAGAGAAAAACTCAGGAAACAGAATGTACAAAGGTACATGAGGACCACGGCAATGGGGGAAACAAGGCAAGAAGAGTGGAAGAGGACTCAGGTAAGTAACAGTGCTTTAAAACAAAGTAGCGAATATTTTAAAAGGATATTTTTCTAAACTAACTATTGAAGAAATGACAAATATTAATTGTATATATTAAAGTGTACAAATGTAATGATTTGATACAAATATACATGGTAAAATGATTACCAAGATGAAGAAAATTAACACATCCATCACCTCACATAATTAACGTTAACTTTGTGTGTGTGTGTGCGCACGTAGACGCACATGATCATGATGAATGCTTAAGAGCTCCTCTCGCAAATGTCCAAATATGCAATACCGCATTACTAACTATAGTTACATGCTGCACATCAGAACCTCAGAACTTAATCTTCTTAAATTGAAAATCAGTACCCTTTGTTCCCATCACCCTATTTACCACTCCCCTCACCCCTGGGGGCATCCAACATTCTATTCTCTGTTTCTACAAAATCATTTTGTTTGTTTGTCTTTAAAGATTCTACACGTAAGAGATACTATACATATTTGCCTTCCTGTCTGGTATATTCCACTGAGCACAATGCTCTCCAGGTTCATCCATTTTGCTGCAAATGGCAGAATTTTCTTCCTTTATATTGTCTGAATAATAGTCACATATATCACTGTCCTTTATCCATTTATCCATCAAAGGACATTATGGTTATTTCCAAATTTTGGCTATTGTACATAATGCTACAGGGAACATGGGTGTACAGATCTCTCTTTAAGATAATGATTTCAATTCCTTTGAATATATACTCAGAAGTAGGATTGCTAGATCATACGGTAGTTCTATTTTTAATTTTTTGAGGAACCTCCATACTGTTTTCCAGATTAGTTGTACCATTTTACATCCCCACCAACAGTGTAAAAGGGTTCCGTTTTCTTCACAACCTTACGAACAGTTCCTATGTCTTGTCTTTTTGATAACAGCCATTCTAACAGGTGTGAGGTGTTACCTTACTGTGGTTTTGATTTCCATTTCCCTGATGATTACTGATGTTGAGCACTTTCTCATGTACTATTGGCCATTTGTATGTCTTCTTTGGGAACATATCTATTCAGGTCCTTTGCCCAATTTGTAATTGAATTACTTGCTTTTATGCTCTTCAGCTTTGTGAGTTTTTTTAATATACTTTAAACAGTAGTCCATTCCCAGATACACGTTTTGCAAATATCTTCTCCCATTCTGTAGGGCAATAAATTGAAATAGCCATTTTAATTTATTGTTTCCTGGGCTGTGCAGAATCTCTTTAGTTTGTCATAGTCCCACTTGTTTATTTCAGCTTCCGTTGCTTGTGCTTTTGGTATCTTATCCAAGAAATCATTGCCAAAACCAATTTCAAAGATCATTTTCCCCAAGTTTTCTTCTAGTAGTTTTACAGTTTCAGGTCATATAATTAAGTTTTTGACCCATTTTAAGATAATTCTTTGTGATTGGTATAAGACAGGGATCCAATTTCATTCTTTTGCATGTGGATATCTAGCTTTCCAATACAATTTATTGAAAACAATGTCCTTTCCCCACTGTGTATTCTTAGTGCCCTTAATCAAAAATTAGTTGACCACATATGCATGGGTTTGTCTGGGCTCTCTATTCCATTCCGCTATAGGTCTACCTGCCTGCTTTGAGTACCATACTGTTTCGATTACTATGGCTTTGTAATAGTTAGAAATGCTGAACCGTGATGTCTAGCTTTGTTCTTCTTTCCCAGGATTGCTCTGGCTACCAGGGGTCTTTTGTAGTTCCATAAAATTTGAGGATAGTTTTTTCTATTTCTGTGAAAAATACCATTGCAATTTTCAAAGAGATTGCTTTAAATCTGTCGACAGACCACTTTGTAATATGGGGCTTTTCACAATATTAATTCTCCCAATCCAAGAACACAGGATATCTTTCCATTTATTTGTGTCTTCTTCAATCTATTTCACCAATGTCTTATAGTTTTCAGTGTACAGGTCTTCCGGCTCCTTCGTAAATTCATTCCTATTTTGTTTTCAATGCTACTGTACATAGGATTACTATCTTAATTTCTCTCTCAGATTGTAATTGTATAGAAACACAACTGATTTTTACATCTTTGATTTCATATCCTGCAACTTTACCAAATTTGTTTATTAGTTCTAAAAGTTTTTTGGTGGAGACTTTAAGGTTTTGTATATATAAGATCATGTCCTCTGCAAACAGATAATTTTACTTCTTTCTTTCTGATCTGGATGCCTTTTATTTCTTTTCCTAGCCTAATTAGTATAGCTAGGATATCCAGTACTGTGTTGAATAAAAAGGTGAGAGGGGACATCTTTACCTGCTTCCTGATCTTACAGGAAAAGCTTTTAACTTTTTATCACTGTGCACAATATTAGCTATGGGCTCATCATATATGGTCTTTATTATGATGAGGAACATTCCCTCTATACCTAATTTGTGAAGAATTTTTATCATAAAAGGATTCTGAATTTTGTCAAATGTTTTTTCTGCATCTATCAAGATGATCATATGATCTTCATCCTTCATTGTTAATGTGGTTTATAACATTTTGATTTGTAGATATTGAACCATCCTTGCATCCCAGAGATGTATTCCACTTGATCATGGTATGTCATCCTTTTAATTTGTTGTTAAAATCAATGTGCTGTTACTTTGCTATGGATTTCTGCATCTATGTTCGCCAGAGATATTGGACTGTGTAGGAGTGCTAATAACATTGACTCCATCTTTGGCCCTCCATCTTGTTCACATCCAAGCAATGATCTCCCTCACAGCCCAATTATGCCCTGACCCCAAAGCAGCAAGGCTTGTTCTGATCTTCCCTAAAGTGATGCACAGATGGCAACTTTGAATACCAAGTAGACATCCTCTGGCACACATATGGCACCACATTACATAAGTGCCCTTGACCTCACCACAAATGCCCCTTGCTCTATAAAAGCTGTGGATTAAGGTCTGAACAGCTGTGTAGCAGCACCTGGATTGCCTGCCCTTGTCAATACATTACCCTGAAAAAATCTCTATAAAACGGTATGGAGGGGCTTGCGTAGTTTTTTGGTTTCAAAGTGCCCTTTCAGTCTGGAGGATACTTCACTATCCCATTTGAGGATGCAGTTGCTTCTTCCAGCCTTTTAGGACTGACTGGCTTGGGTTTTTACCTGAAAACAGCTGTGAATTCACAGGCTGGGGGAGAATGAAGTATCTTTGCTTCCTCGGAAGCACAGCAGCACAGTCTCCATGCAGCTCCGTCCACAGAGGTCACTGTCAACACTCACTGTGAGGGGTGCTCTGTGGCCAATACTATGTCCGTCTTCAGGTGGCAGTGGTATCTAGGGCTAGAGAGATCCTAAGAGGCAAAAGCTGCTAGGGTCTTCTTGCGCTCCTTGAGAGAGAGAACACGGGAGAGTCCTAGACAGGGATCCCTCGCCGACTATAGCCTGTTTCTCTGCTCCAATGCTTGGGAACTTGCTGGCTCAGGTACCCCTGCTCTTTCTGTGACCCCCGGGATCCTGAGTCCACACTGTCCCCCCTAGGATTCTGCCTCACTTTGCCACCTGAGCACCTTTCCGGCAGGGATGTCTCTCACTGGAGCAAACTTTTAAAAATTGCGATTTTGCACTCTGGTGCTTTATCACTTTCTCGTAGCCAGCTTTCGGAGGCTCCCCTCCGCTCGCCGTTTATCTTCCAAAACATCCCCTCAGGTTCACTTCTCCATCCCTCCTACCTTGCAAAAAGTGGTTGCTTTTCTAATTGCAGAATTCCAGAAATTCTTTTCTTACATCTCAGGTTGAATTCATAGGTGTTCAGAATGATTTGACAGTTATCTAGCTAAATTCAAGGGAACAGATGAAACGAGGTCCCCTATTCTTCTGCCATCTTGCCTCCTAGTCAATTCTCCTTTTAGTCTGAGTATTTTATCTATTTAGATATCTTATTACTAAAGCTGATTTGCTGGTTCTTGCTTTGTATTTAGTGCCCTCAGGATTTCTGTGTGTCTCTGAAATTTCCTTGCTTTTCTATAGCAGTAATAAATGAGCCTCTTCAAGAATTTTTCCCAAGGAAAAAAATACATAATTTTATATAGAATTTCAAAGTGTTCACAGTCTCTGAAGTCCATCCATGGATTCCTATGGCTCAACAGATCCCAGGCTAAGGATCTCTGTTTCAAATGTAACTTTACATTTTAAAATGCATATATGAACCACTATTCTTATAATTATTTTAGAAATGCAAAAATAGTGTAATATTCCTAAGAACAGGAACTATATCAATATATATAATATAAATTATGTATAATATAATAAAAATTTTAGTTTATTTGTATAAAAAACCCAGTTTGTTACAACCGTGTATTAGGTATGCTTGGCCAAGAGTTGGTTGATGTATTTCAAAACAGTATTACTATTATTTAGTATTACATAATTAACAATTTGTACTGTTTAATACAATGATTCTCTACCATGTTGTCTCTATTCTTGTCATCTTAATTCATCATGGGCCAGACTAGAGTAATATTTCATGTAATTACTTCAGAAAGGGTACCTGGGTAATCTACTTCCACACCCTTATATACCTAAGAATATGTCACCTTCACATATGGATGGCAACTAGTAAGTGTTCAGAAATCTTGAATCAGGACTTTTTCCTCCAAACCTTTCTAGATGCTGCTTCACTATCTTTTGGCATTTAATGTTCTAGAGCCTAAGCCTTGAGGTCAGCTGGATTCCTTCATCAACAAATGTTAAGTGTACACTGTGTCTAACAGATGCTGAGGATAAAATGAAGGAAAAAAAACACCAGCTCTATCCTCATGGAACTTATATTCTAGCTGAAGAAGGTAAAATAGAATGCAGAGTATAATCAATGTAATTAAGTATGATATATGAAAAGATAATGGTGAACAGAAAGAGCGTATTTTCCTTGTGTCTGCACAGTTGCTGTCAAAATCCTCCTCTCACATCTTAATCATGCAGACCTGTACGTCAGTGTAAATCTCCCTTTCTAATTTAGTGATCCATTAGTCTGAGATGAGACAGGAAAGGAGCCCTCAAAAAAAATATCTGTCGGCTTTTCCCCATGTTTGCTGAATTCACTGCACTAGAAGCCAGCTTTCTCTACCTGTGTGATTATTCTGGACACTAAATAAAGAACACTATGGGGTAAATCCTATATCCTATCTCCCTCCCAGTACTACCACCTGCTATATCATACAGAAGTTTCCCCAGCTTTCTACCAGTTACAACCACCACCGAAACCCCCATAATCCTACACTGAGATACGGGAGAGAAAGGGACTCCAACGGCTCGACTGTCCTTCCAGTTTAGGTGCTGCGGGCACCTCAACGTGGAGACAGACACGCTGCACTCAGAGAGGGTGAGGAGAGAACTGATGCTCTACTCTAATATGTTCACACCTCAACCACGTTTGGTGCATGGTCCATGTTTGTCTCGTGAGAATGCTTCTTTTACCTTGTTTTCACTTTTGGTACAGATTTTCCCCTATTTTTAAAGTCCGCTGGATCACTGTTTTCACTTCACTATCTCACTCAAGTCCCAGACTTGAGCTGCAGGCTTTTTAAGCCCTTTAAAGGAAGTTTCTGAATAATCCATTTTGGTATTTTGCATAGACTAAAGGTGTACTTTAATAACAAAATATTTTAAAATAATATCGTAACTGTGTACTCTGCAATATATACCACACCGATAAATCTGTATCAAGGAAAAGAAAACTAATTATAATTACCTGAACATTCTCTTACATCACTTATTTCAAGTAATTGCTTTTAAATATAAAAAACTTTCCATTTTTCTTGCAAAAAAATTATCAACTGATGAGAAAATACTTTAGAAATTCTAATAGTCCAGACTACATTCTCTTTTCCATTTTACTAGATCTTACCCAAAAAAATTCTACTTTTCCCGCACATTAAGATTTCAACTCTTACTTCTTTTACTATGTTCCCAGTATTGTATTGAAATGGCAAACAGTCAACTTCTGTTAATTTCATTATTTTCATTCAGGTAAGTCACATGCAAGTTTTGTTAATAAACCATAACATTTTTGGTGATTAGATATCCTTAACTTAAATGTAAACCCAAATATAATTACTTAAATATTTAATGTTTACATTCTTATCCTTTGAAAATTTATACAAATTATGAAATAATGTTCCTATGTAATGCTTAAATTTTTCCAAATTCAAATTTACATATATGTAACACATTCCATACTACTGCCCTTAATTATCAGACCTCAGTTTCTTATATTTGAAGAAATATTTAACTAAAATATAATGTGAAATTTATTGTGTTCATTAAGGTCTTCTTTTGCTGAGGAACTAAGAATAAGAAAAAAAAAGTCGACAGTCACACAACTCCAAGAACCACTGAAAGCCAGTGATAAACACACGGTCTTACCTTCAGGGGGTAAACTGTAGAGCTGGGCCACAGGCCCAGTAACAGGAATAACTGGCAACTGGAAATGGAAAGAACTTTTAATCGTTGGGAGTGGCAGGCGATTTTTAGGAAAACACTTCCTCATTATCAGACTGGAGGTGTTGACAAGGGGATCAAGGGTCCTGACTGCCAAACATTCCTGTTTTTTAAGAAAAAGAAAAAAAGAAAAGAAAGAAAAAAGATAATATGCCTTTGGTAAATAATTGAATCAATTTTACATTACTTCGTAAAGTAATACATCAATAATTTTCAAGAGACAAATACCACAAAAGCCAATATTTTAATGTAAAAGGATTATAAAGTAGCTTTGGCTATTCAGAAGTATCTCCTGATAAGTAAGAACTTCATGTGGCAAATTTAATAATACTTTTCCTAAAATATTTTAACTAAGCAGAAATCAGTAGCATCTCTGGCACCAAAAGTCACCAAAGTATATTAGTTCCGCTTTATCCGTTTCAGTTACCCATGGTCAACCGTGGTCCAGCGCAGATGATCTTCCTTCTGACCTAAGGTCAACTGACAGAAGGTCAATACTAGGCCTAATGCTACAACACAACATACCTACATCATTTCACCTCACTTCATCTCACCATAGAGGCATTTTATCATCTCACATCATCATAAGGATGAGTACAGTACAATAAGATATTTTGAGAGAGAGGGACCACATTCACTCAACTTTATTACAGTATATTGTTACAGTTGTTCTGTTTTATTATTAGTTGTTAATCTCTTACTAGGCCTAATTAATAAGCTTTATCACAGGTATGTATGTATAAGAAAGCACACATTGTATATATAAGGTGAAGTACTATCCAAGGTTTCAGGCATCTAAGATCCAAGGGATCTTGGACCATATCCCCCACAGATAAGGGGGACTACTGTGCTAAGTAATATCTATGAGTGACCTACAAGGCATTTAGCAAGCCCAAGGCATAAAATAAAAATTCTTTTTAATTTAAGGGAAGAAGAAAAAAACATTAAGTAAAAAAAAACAGTAAGAAAAGAGTAAGAAATAAAAAGGAATGTGTCCTGGCTGAGCCTTTCTCAGAACTGTATCATTTATCATACAGTAGCACCTCTAGTAAGCTGACTTTTCAACTTACAAAAAATAGCCTGAATACCACGATTTTAAGTTCTAAGAGTTTAATTCCTGGTATCCAATGTTGACAAGGGCTAATGGACAGGGGATTTGAACCTGTAACATACAACATTATTATTATTATTATTATTATTATTATTATTATTATTATTGACAACTGGCATTTAGATAGCATTTTTGTATCCCATAAAATTTTCAATACAAATTTTCACATCTGATCTGTCAGAAAAGATAAGAAATTAAGGCTCAGAAATATTAAGTGGCATAAACAAGGTCACCCAACTCTTCCTGATATATCAATTATCCATCACTGTCTACATTAGGAATAGTAAAAACAAGTGTATATGATTGATCTAGAAAAGAAAAGGCTTAGGGTAAACATAAATTGTGTGTTCGGGTATCTTAACTACTGCCATGGAGAGACTGTTGTGTGTAAGACCAGGAGGGCACAACCAAGATGACTGGCTGCAATTTTAAAAAGACAGATTTCTTTCTAATAATTATAACCTTCTAAAAACAAAATGGTTGCACTGTAACATCCCCATTGCCCTGAGCTTCTTGCTAAAGACATTGTAAAGAAGGTTTACAGTTAAGATGGCTGGCAGAACTAGGATTCCTAGCTCCAGGTTTCACTTTTCCACCTACTCTGGGTACAAACGCTCTATCCAGAAGGAAGACACTGACAGCACTCACAAACAACAGAACTGCCCTACCGGCAGTAAAGGATCCATAAATATCCTATGAGGGGTACATGCAAAACTGAGTATAGCCAACCGCACATCTTAGAAAACATGGCTATAGAGATTCCCGTCCTGCCCGGTGGATGGGTTTCTACAGCCTCTTTTTACCTAAAATCTCATATTGCAGAGAGATGCACCGGGCACTCTCTCCGACTCAGTCTGAGGAGGTCGTGTGAAAAAGATTTATTATGCCTTTTGGTTTTCAGATTTTTTTCTTAAACATATTTATCATACTTTTTTGAGTATTTATAAGAAATAATGTTTTCTTAAGAACCAAATAATATTGTTAACACATAACCACAGTAATAGGAAGAAAATTAAAAACTCACTTGTGAAGTGTTATACAGAATTTTCATCCCATTGGCATCTATAAATGCTTTTCTTCCCAACTTGATGTTTGTAACACTTTTTAAACTCTGTAAAATTCCTTTCCGAATGAGCATGTTTCTATGCCGGTTATCATGGCGGTGCCAATCTACATAAATTGTTAAAAGGACTTGGACATATCCTCTGTCTACAGCTCTTCTGGCGTTTGTTTCTTTAACAAAAGAAAATTGAGAAAGAACATTTTTTAAATGATAAGAGAAAATGGTAGAATAAATTAAAAACATCACCAAAATATTGTAATGAGTTATTTTTTCAAAAAAAATATATAGCATCCACATAAATATTTTTTCTCTAACAAAAGTCCCAGATGACAACTACATTGTCATTACTGTAACTTCTATTGTAAACCTTGTTTCCACTGAAATTAACTCTATTGGATTGTAGCTTCTATAACAAACTGTGTTTCCACCAAAATCAACTGCTTTAATTACCCCCACGATTATATAAATATCCATGCCATAACAACAGCAAGTTAAAAATACTTAAAAACTTTTAGTAAATGAAATGTAAGGAGCACTTTACAGCTTTCTGGTCATTAATTGTCTAATGTAATAAAAACTACATTAAAGAGTTTTTTTTTGTAAATGGTTGATTTTACTGGGGTAGAATTAACAGAGATCCACAAATTTGATCTATTAAAGTGTTAATATTTTAGATTATTAACCAAAAGGGTACATTTCACTAAAATGGCAGTAGGGGAATCCTATGATAGCAACATTATGAGCCACTCAGTACCACATTGGTGGGCCAATGATAGGAACACAAACTAACGCGGAATACCAACCAACCCATCCAAGCTTGTTTAGTTACAAAGAAATTCCAATTTCTCCCTAAGTTTACCATGCCTTAGAGCATAGGCACTAAGATGATGTAACAGTAAGGTAAGGCTCTGCTGCTTTTAGTTACCTGAAAGAATTCCTACAGCTTCCATATTGCTACTACGTACCTAAAACATAAAGATACTGAGATCAACAAACAATTGATGCTCTCTCAGAAACCCTGTTCTGACTTCAAGGAGCTGGAAGAAATTCACACGGTGGGGAGAGGGGCTTTCTTACTTAAAAGCTTTAAAACTTCTCTGTCTTCAAGAGCTCACTGGCCAAGGCTGTGGCTATTTACACAATCAGGTCAACAGTTTTTGACTAACAGTAGTTTCATGTATTTTAAAGAAACATACACTCTGTTTACACCACCTGGAGTATACAAGCTTTTAGTTTACTAGCTTTGAATATGATTTTCGTAAAAGACATTATAAGCCCAAAGGGTATTTATGTGAAATATTTAAATTCTTATTAAAGATCAAATTAGAAACTTGCCCATAACTCAAACACAGGTGCTGAATGAAAAGAAGTAAACAGAGCTATCTGCAATCTGCAACTGAGCACAACTAAAATGTTTAGTAAAGAGGTTTTTATTCCTGTGTTCAGGACACCTAACTTACTATTAGCCTATGTCTCTTCTTCCCTCTCCGGTTAAAAGACAACTCCGGTACCCTTTAGACTACAGCATCTCGTCTATGCTCTAGCGATGGCACCTAGGCTGCCTGTCCTTCTGTATGCACACACACTGTGTGTGTATACATGTTCTTTGCTTTATATTCACTCAGGGTTATTACAGTAGTCTCATTTACCCTTTTAAAGTAAGTAACTGCCCCCTCCCAGAAAGCAGTTAAAAAAAAAAAATGAATGAGAATGTTCCAAAATACCACAGTGCATCTAAAAATATGCAGTGTGCAACTAAACATTATCTTGCATTATTAAATTTTTATTCTATCTAGTGCCGTGTGCCCTTTGAAAACATACTAGATATAAACTAGACTCATCCTACTGGCCACTTACTTTTTTTTACCCGAAGGAGTAAAACAGGTATGTTTGTCCACCATCCTCCTTTGAAGGAGGAGGCAGTAAAAGGAAGATTACTATTTAAAACACAAGATACCAGATTTCAGTACTCTTAGATTAACCAATTTCTATAAATAGTTAAAACTTATGAGGGTTTTAGTTTCTACTGACTTAGAATCAGTGATCTTATCATCAGTGATTTTGAAAATTAATAGGCTTCTGTTTTAATAGCTATTTTAATCTACTCTAAATCAAAAATATATGCCTATATTATTTAAAAATTAATCTTTAAATAACAATTTGAACTACGAAGTCAGAGCAGAACAAAGCCAGGCTACAAACATCTTTTAAAGTTAATCCAAGTATTCTGATTTTGGTCTAAAGTTTATCACATCATATACGAAAATAAAGCTACATGGCTCATCTAATTGAGTACCACACACACTGCTTTTCAAAGATAAAACTGTTAATTGAATTTTATATACTCTGGTATATAATAATAATACCTAAGATGACTTTCTAAATTTATAAATGTAATAAATCATTACTTTACCAAATACCAGATTTTCAATCAATCATTTGCTACTGTTCAAATGAATAATTCTGGTCATTCAAATTTAAGGGCAAGTTGGTCTCACCCTTGATAGACAGCTGTGGGGAAAAATAATATCGAAAGCCATCATATCCTTACGACCAAATGTTACTGTGGTTAAGATGTTAATTTAAACAACCAATGAGAATAGAAGTGCTAACAAAATTAATATTTAAACCACAGATACTGAGTACCTTGGAGAGAGAGAACATATAATGTAGATAGTCTCCAAAGGAATCATGTCATAAGACACATTTAACTCCAATGCTTCAATTTTGAAGATAAAGGAAACAGTTGCTTTAGTTTGTAAATGAATTTAGTAAACTGTAAATTTGGATTAATAGTCATTTTTTAATGCTTTAAACTTGAATTTGATAGAAATTAAATTTCTAGTAAGAGGTTTCTAAATGAAAATCATGTGTGTTCAGTATACAGTTGTTCACAATATTCTTCATAGTAAATAACCGCAATATCATGTTAGGTTCACTTTTAAAAAGATGATACTTACATAATATTTACATGTTACTTGCCTCTATTAACAGGACTTTACATTTATATAATGAACTTATAAAAAGGAAGACAATGTACTGGAATAAATTACATAAATGTACTACATTATAACTCAATAAACAAAAAAGACATTAGCTATGATGTATATTAGTCAGCCATATGAAAAGATAGAATCAACTTTGACATTAAATTATAACAAACTAGCTTTATAACTACAGACTAAATCTACATTTCCAGTTTAACACAGTGGATAGAATACTTGGAAAATAGTATCTAGTATTTCCAGTATTTAAAAACTTACTTGATTTTAGCAATGCAGCAAGAGTGTCTAAAGCAACCCTGTCAACATGAGAAAACACAAACAACAACAAAACTAGTAAAATTAATCTACAATAGTATATTCATACAATCTTTTCAGATAAGTAATTATTATCTATTCCAAAAGTCATTCCTGTTATAGTCAATTACATATGGTGTTTCTCTGTATGCATCTCTCCCTTCAGGTTAAAATCAGTTATGAGGAAGATTGAAATATTAACAGGCAAGCACCAAAAAAAATTTTTTTAAGGAAGAAAAAGAAGACACTGTTTAAGTCTTTATATAGGAGATTATAGATATATAGAATTAATTATTGTACTTGTATCTGACCCTGACAGAGTTCACAAAATAACAGTATTAAGAATGAGAGGCCCTGATTCAGAAAAAATTAAAACACAAGTTTTAACACAAAACTCGTAACTATAAAATTCTACAGATACTATCTGACTTTAAAGTAGTTTAGCTTTATCAAGCAATAATCCTAATATTTAAGATGATAACAAATGTAAAATATTTTGGAACTAGGAGGTTTGGGGAGAAGTAGGAGCCCTTAATATTTTTCAGCCATAAGACACCAAAGAGAATAATGAACCTAATTAATGTCTCAAAAACTCTCACTGCCCATTAAAGGACATAGGAATTGCCCAAAAACTTAAAAGTACTTTTACTTTCTTTGAACATAAATACACAAATATGCACAGTGAAATCAATTGCCATTAATTAGCTTTAAAAATGCACAAAATATCACTGTGGAAAACCTGTAATTCAAATATTTTTTTTAAAGTAAGTTACTGAAGAAATGGCACTTAATTTCAATAACTTTAAAAATATAAGGCTACATACTACGGTACCTCTTAGCAAGATTTCAACAACTATAATTAATTTGCATAAAATTTGCACTTTGTCAAACTTCAGCATGTCACTCATCACTAAGCATTTGTTGAATGCCTACTAGACACCCACAGTAGCAGGTTCTTGGTTGGTATAAAATTAGCCAACTTATCTCTTCCACAATTTTACAATCTAGATAATGTGATAAAATGTACACACCTATAAAAAAACTACTCAAGAAATTAAAACCAAAAACAAGGCAATAAAGCAAAAGCTGCATACAGTAGTTTGTAAGAGACACAGCATGACGGAGTGTGTAAAGGCAAAGAGCACAATCAACCAGAAGACTGAAGATAGATACAGGTTCACAGTAAAACTTGCAACAATTACCTAGAACTAGGTACAGAGTAAGTGCTCATTTATAACAAATGCTCGTTAATGCTACCTTCCAAAGCAAGTCATTAACGGCTATGCTTTGGTTTACTGACACAAATAAGGCAAACATATAAACCTTTATTTAAGATAACATTCATAAAAGGAAAACAAAAACATATGCTTTAAAAAATATTACAAATTCAGACCTGGAACTTTCTCAAAACAATATAAAGTTTTGGTAATGGTGAGAAAGTAAATGAAAACTATGAAATTACATACTGACTTTTAATAGCACTAAATCATCAGTACGAAACTTTCTATAACCTTACAATTGTGCACTAAAACGTACCTAAGACTATACAACTACCAGCATAAGGATGGCTTTGAAATTGGTCAAAATTAAACACAGAACTAAAGGGATCTTCCAAGTGAAACAGCAGTACAAAATAAGAAATAGAAAAGAAGATCTGATAAATGCCAGAAATTGTTATAGATGCCTTATATATGTGTTTTCTAGTTTGTTTTTTTATAAAGATTTTTATTTATTTGTCAGAGAGAAAGAGAGTGCAAGCCTGATGCAGGACTTGATCCCAGGACCTTGGGATCATGACCTGAGGCAAAGGCAGACACTTAACTGACTGAGCCACCCAGGCATCCCTGTGTTTTCTAGTTTAATTCTTAAAATAATCCTGGTCCATAGAACTGGCACATTTTATGGATACAAAGATTTCAGAATATAATTTGCCTAGGGTCCCATAAAAACGAGGTGCTATGGAAAATGAATAATATAAGCCTCCTGTTGAGAAGGAAACTTTCGAAATCAGAAATATCAGTCTCCTCCAAAAGCGATGTTGAAGTCCTAACCCCGAGTATCTCAGAATGTGACCTGATTTGGAAACAGGGTCACTGCAGACGTAATTAGTTAAAATGAGGTCATACTGGAGTAGGTGGCCCTTAATCCATCATGATTGGTGCCCTTGTAAGAAAAGAGAAGACTATCTGAAGACAGACACACAAGGAGAGAACCTCATGTGAGGATAGAGGCAGAGGTTGAAATGCTGCAGCTGCAAGCTAAGAAACACCAAAGATTGCCAGCAAACCTCCAGCTAGAAAGAAGGAAGGATTTTCCATAAAGGTTTCAGAGGGAGCACTGGCCCTGCTGACAGGATGATTTTGGACCTGTAGCCTCCAGAATTGCGAGACAATAAATTTCTGTAATTTTAAGCCACCGAATTTATACTAGATACTTGGTTACAACAGCCCTAGGAAACAAATACAATCACTTGGATACAATCACTTGCAATGAGCTTATAGGATTTTCCTATCTACAGTTAAAGTCTGTATTCAAAATTATAAAAATCTTAGAGTACTTTTAGAAACAGTCTTTCTCCCTGGTTGGCAGTAGTTGAACCAAATAAAAGTGCTTCTGACAGTTTCTAATCCTTAAACTACATGTTTTGGGTTAATGTTTATTCTTCAACACTGCCAAAACTAGGATGTGAACCCAGTCCTTTCTGACTCCAAAGCTCATCATGCTTGTTTCACAGCTACACTAGATTAAAAGAAATTATGAAGGGGCACGCCTGGGTGGCTCAGTCAGTTGGGTGTTTGCCTTCGGCTCAGGTCGTGATCCCAGGGTCTGGGGATCGAGCCCCACATCAGGCTCCCTGCTTTGCGGGGAGCCTGTTTCTTCCTCTCCCTCTGCCTGCAACTCCCCCTGCTTGTGCTCTCTGTCAAATGAGTGAATGAATGAATGAATGAAAGGAGAGAAAGAAAGAAAGAAAGAAAGAAAGAGAGAGAGAGAAAGAAAGAAAGAAAGAAAGAAAGAAAGAAAGAAAGAAAGAAAGAAAAAGAAAGAAAGAAAAAGAAATTATGAAGTTTGGTGCAAAGTCACCTTGATATTTTTACAAAACTGTTATTTAAAAGGTATTTCTAAAAACTTCAGTACAAAAAAATTCCTGAAATTCTCTGACACTTATAAGCCAGTACAAATTTATAAAAGTTACAAAAGAACTTTAGAATAACAAATTTATCGATATACACAGTCTATATTATGTTAATTGATTAGAATTTTTCAGTTCACTATTTTATACTTCCTCATATATTTTTCCAATCTTCCTATGTCCCACACAGAATAATACAACCAACAATGGCTTAAAAAGCATCCTGTGGCTTATTCATTTAGGAGCAGTGAAGGAAGAAAAGCTTCAGCTCCAGGTATTCATGAAGTCATATCTCCTTTAAACTAGAGGGTCAATCCTTATGGGGACATTCAAGAAGAACCCACTACTTCCTGGGTTGCTTCCATCTGGATTAACAGTGTTTAAATCCAAAACCTAAAATTGAAAAGGAAAGGAAATCTTCAAGGGCAGCATCACCCTTCAAACATAAACAATAACCCTAATCTTACTCCACCAAATGTAGGGGTTTCAGGGGAGGAAAAACAGCAAAACAAATGTTCTAGATGTCAAGATTTTTTAGTTAAGGGGAGAATCTAAGATTATTAAAAACAATAAAGAGATCAAGATATAGATGTTTGGTCAATGAGTGGTAAAAACAAAGTAAAAAATTTGTTTTTCTTTTTTAAATATAAATACAGGAAGGAGTGAAGGGATAATTTAGATAGCTCTATTCCTTTCTCAGAAGTTTAGACCCACTTATTTCTGCCTCATTTTGGATATATCCCCATATCGTATGTTATAATGACACTTGTGAAATGTTCTGTTTTTCCTAGGAGCATAATACTATATTTGGTAACTGGTTAGAATAGGCTAATATAGACCTTAAGAATGAGATCATAACCACTAGATAAAATAAATTAAAAAGTACTTTACAGGTCAAGGGGAGAAATGGTATATAAATTTAAAAATAATGAATATACTTTTAGTACTAACTAGAATTAATTCGCATCCATATTACTACATTACTTACCTAAACTAATTCCACTGCATTCATAGGCATTGTGTTAATTAGAAGAATCACCTCATTAAATCCTCACATCAACCTTCTCACGTAGGGGCTAATACTACCACTTACAGACATGAAACTGGGGCGTAAGTCAGGTAACCTACTATGTATCTTGGAGGCAGTAAATGACAGAGCTAACATCCAAATCCAGTTCTCCCTGTCTCTAGAGTCCACTTACTACACTACACCAATTCTGTAAGTTGGTTTTACTTAATTGTGATATAATCATTTTTTGTTTTGTCACATTACATCAGATGTTCTAGGATTGTGTATGAACTTTACATAAGTAAAAAGTTAAGACATCCCACCAAAAAATATGTAATGAATAATTATATGTGCAAGTAAGCTCCCATTTTCAAGAAGGATATAAGCTAAAATATTTGACATTTTTCCCCCACTCTGATCTTTATCTCAAAGAGTGAAAAGACTGGAAATGTTCTGAACTTCTTTGTAAAATTTAACCAAATAGTTGACGTGGGCAAGTTCTTCCTCACAAAAGAGTCACAACTAGTAAAAGTAGAAAGAATGAGAAAATTAGAAAAGTCACTATTTTGCAACCCCTAAAGAAATAATGGATCTAGACAAAGACATGAAATACTGCTAAATTATTAGGTGAGAAGTAGAGGGATTACCTCAACTCAGTGATCTTAAGTGGTGCAAAACAGGCTACCACACCACATATGAAATATTTTTGACCAGAAAAAAATCTAATCAAGCCTCCAGCACTATTGGTCTACAGGAAATCGAGAGACATACCTACATGTTAAAGGACCCAAAGATACAGTCATTTTAATCCAGAATGTTGGGACAATCTACAAGACATCACCCAAGTCCTTCAACAAATAAATAAAACAGAACCCAAAAATAGAGGAACTTTTATTGATTTTTAAAGATTACAAGACATAGCAATCAAATAAAATGTACAGATCTTATCTGGATCCTGATTGGAATAAGGCAACTGTAAAGAAGACATTTCTTAGACAATCAGAAAATATTAGATGATATTAAGGGATTATTAATTTTGTTGGACAGAGAAACAATATTCCACAAACATTAAAAGAAAAAAGTTGTGTCTGACAGTGACCATACTAAAGAATTCACAGAACAAATGTAATGGCCAATATTTGCTTTGAAAGACTCGAGAGAGAGAGAGAAAGAAAGAAAGAAAAGAAAGAAAGAAAAAAGAAAAGAAAAGAAAAGAAAAGAAAAGAAAAGAAAAGAAAAGAAAAGAAAAGAAAAGAAAAGAAAAAAGAAAAGAAAAGAAAGTACGAACGGATAGGGAAGGGAAAACTGAGATCAAAATGGCACAATGTTGGTTACTGTTGAAACTGGGTGCTAGGTACATCAGTTCTCTTCTAGTTTTGTGTAGGTCTGTAATTATTCTAGTCTATTTTCTTGTAGATTTGGAAATTTCCTAAATGTGATGAGGAATAATGTGTGCACCTTGTTTGGATTCTTATTCAAACAAACCCATTATAAAAGGGTACTTTGAGACAACGGGAGAAAATTAAACACAGACTGGACTTTATGTTAAGGAATTAAAAATCTGGTTGAGTATAATTTTAATATTATGGTTATTTTTAAGTTGCTATTTAGTAAAGTGATACACTGAAGTATTCAGGGAAAAAAATGATAAAAATACCTTGGATTTTTTATTTTTAACAGAAATTCATATATGAGAATGACATCTGGGATTTGCTTAAAAATACCTCAGAAAAAGTAAAAGTATAGAGGGGAAATAAATGAAACAAAAGTGGCAGAATCAAATAAGTGATTAATAAACCTAATTCAAAATAATCATCCTAATAGAATATAAACTCGAGGTATCTTTGAATAACTCCACAATAAATTTTTTTTTAAAGAATGACTTCTAATATGGCTTAAGAAAAAAATACGAAATATAACCAAGTAACTGGAAATTGCTTTAATTTTCTAAGGCTGAAAGACCTACAAATGAATAGATATATCTTGGAATATATATAATTTAAAATAAGAAAAAAGAAAAAGAATGACATTACTTTGACAAAAAAGAAATGTATAAATTCAAAATACATTCAGATAAGCGTGTGAATGAAGGAGACAGTCATTAAAAGATTGCAAACCTGGGTAGGGAATATAGTAGGCATTCAATAAATGTTTCTGAATGAACGCTACTCTATTAATGATCGTTTTCCTCTTACATAATCTAGGAATGTTGGACATCTAAATTTCCATAACACTGCAGTCAATGAATTTAAAGCTTTCTAATTTTGATACACTTTTGAAGATTAAACTTTATATTGAAGAAAATCTTTATCATAATAAAATCACTACATAAGAACTAAGAAAGGACCCTAGATATAATATAATTCAACCTGTTGGTTGCACAGATAAGATGATGAGGCCCAGAATAACAAAAAATACACCTCTATTTACACTCAAAGCATTTACTCACTTCATGAGACCCGAATTCTTCTTACTAAATGGTCCGATGATTTTAAACAGCAGCTCCACAACTCCATTTTTCCCTAAGGACACTGAATTCACAGCTAGGAGGCAGAGGAAAGGATGTAAAATGATTTTAAAACCTCAACAAGTAGAAATGTGTATTCTTGGTAATACAGAGCTGAAAACATACACAAATTCTTTAGCAGACCCAAGCCCCTCATAAAGTCTCCGTTAGCCAATCACTTGAAGGAAGAGTGTTGTGGGGTTTTTATTTTTTTTTTTTGGCTTTATTTACTATCTTGCAGGGAGATAATGAAAGAAGTTATATTAAACAACAAAATGTTACTACATAAAAAGAGTTTTAAGTTGCTCTGTTTGTTTCTTCAATAATTTATGTACCAGGTCATGGAGATTCAAAGACAAAAAACAAAAAACACTGTTGGGCCCTCAGAGAACATAGTATTAGAGTGACAAAAACAATAAACAAATAGTTACTAAGTTACTTTCTAAACAGACTAAGAGTTTCAGGCTATTTAGGTTATGCCAGTATGGAGCCCCAAGTCCATAATGAAACTGAAGGTATCTCTGAAGAAACTGATGCCTGGGCTCAGTCTTTACCAATGAAGAGGAGCTAGCTAGGGCAGGAGTTGCTGTAAGGAAATGTCTCCGGTGCCAGGGATAACACGGCAAACAGAACAGAGCCAGTGAACACCGTGGGAATATAGTTACATGTTAAAACATACAAGAGCAGACAAAAGTTTATCAATGGGAAGATGAGGTGGGAAAAGAAGGTAAACAAATTATAAAGTGCCCTAGAAGTTGTTCGTTCTTTTAACTACAGGGAATTGCCCGAAAGGAACAACCAATCAGACATGCATTTTAATACAGGTCAGATGTCACAGCACTGTGGGGAAGACAGATTTGAGAGACACAGGAGCAGCCCGTGGTCCAGGTGAGAGGAGATGAGGACCTTGGCTAAAGCAGCTGTGGTAGGGAAAAAGAAGTCACAACTGTAGAATTTCACACAGAACATGCGAACAATTACCTAACCAGAAAATTGTGCCTAACATTTTCAACTCTGAACAAACATTTTAAAAATCATAGATAAACCATTTACTAGCCTTCTAAGGTAAATTCAGTAAGATCCCACCAAAAATGTAAGCTAAATCTTGTACGATTTTAAATTCCTCTGTATCTATTTTTCCATTAACCCTTCTAATTTTATCTCTGTGCAGTATTCCTTTCTCCTTAATTGGGGTATTCAGTGATTTATGTTTTATTTAGTTTTTAATTTTGTTTGAGTATAATTGACACACAATGTTACATTAGTTTCAGGTGTACAACTTAGTGATTTGACAAGTTTATTCATTATGCTATGTTCACCACAAACATGGCTATCATCTCTCCCATTACAGATTACAATATTATTTTATTTTTAATCCAATCATTTCATTTCTTAAATCAACTGGGGCTTTTTTTCTAATGTATTCTTTTTTCCTCTACATTCCTGTGCTTTCCTTGTGTTTATTGCTCCCTTCCTACCTTCTTTGGTTAGATATACAATTCATTCATTTCCTTCTTTTTAATTACACAAGTGCTAATTATTTAAGTGGTCAAAGCTACTTTCCTATGAGATCACCTTAAGCCATACTGTCAAAGTATAAATATAGATAATCGATACATACATAAAATTTTATACACACACACGTATTATATAATCCACATCTCTACCACTTTGAATATCGTTATTCTGCAATGATATTCTACAATATCACGTACTCCCCACAACTTCAATTTCACATGTCTTGTTAACCACTCCAATCCCATAGTCAGGAGAAAGAAAATCCCTACTTCCTAGGTTCGGGACCTAATATTAGAAAGAGTGTATATGTGTGCTGGGAAACTATCTCTCTGTGATCTCTCTTCTCTCCAGCTTCCTCAGAGGCTGCTGTACTTTTTTTTTTTTCCTCTGTTCTGCTCCCTCCCTATTGATTGCTGAAGATAATTAGCTCCAGATGACTATTCTTCCACATGCCTTCCTTCTCAACTTTCCCCTCATCTGTGAAAATCCGAACAGGCTCAGCAGTTTTTCCAGCTGCCAATACCCTCCTATTCCTCCCCATCTTTCCACGGGCTGTCTACTCACCCCCTTCACTACAAGCTTTTACAAACTTCAGGAAATAAGAATTCTCAAGATTTTGTCAACTCACCTTCTTGCCCCACATCACTTTTGTGGAGGTGGGATTAGGAGTTACAAAGACTCATATTACATATTCTCTTTTCTTGTCTACAATTTTTAGAGATTTACGGAGTTCAGGTACTTTTACAATTTAATTGTGTAACTTGACAACACTGAGTTAACTGAAAGGTGCTCTAAAGTACTTACAGTTGGCAGAATATACTCGTAAAAGCTGAAGACAAGGCAAAACCAAGCGATGATTCTGCAAATTCTGTTTGACCAAATTCAGGGTTATATTCAGAGCTCCATTAATTCTAGCTTTCACTCCAAATTTTTTGTCTGTTTAAAAAAAAAATGAACACAATTTATTCATGTATAACTTCTGAATGAAATGAAAATGTCATAAACTGTATACACACATACACACTTTTTAGAACAAGCATTTTAACCAAATACTTCAAAGTTTAAAACTCGTATGTATGTCACAAAGCAATGGCAGAACTCTTAAATAATCACTATTCTAAGAGTTTAGAGAATCATTTTAATCTGTGTAGCTGGACAACTATAAACTGAACTTAGGTTCTATTCCAAGGATGCCTTTCTCTGTTAACCTAACCTAAATCAGCTTTCTCCTTGTTTCAAATCCCATGTTTTCTCAATTTGTATTTTTTAACATTTTCCATGTCTTACTATTGTAATAATTGGTCCTACAATTTTTTCTCTCTCTTTTGGTCTTGACTAGATCATAAGCTTTTTAAGCATTGAGACTGCACAATACAAATATGACTATTAATGAAAAGCAAACACATTTTACCCCTCCTCAAAACATTCCCATCCATACTCCCTCCTTCCAGCTTCAACAATATCCATGAATATGTATCCTTTACACACATACACATGCAAGCACACACACACGGAGACACACTTGTGATTCTGACATTTTTCTTCCTTTTTCCAATCTATGCAATAGAATTCCTCATGAATTTAGGATCCCCAATTTTTGCAGGTCACTAATTGACTGTAAAAGCAGTCCATGACTAAGAATAAGAAAAAGCAGTACCATTTTAGATTTTCAACATTTACCAAGTTTCAAGGCACACAGAATCAATGTCACAAACAGCTGTCTGATAAACACACAAGTGGAACCCTTACCTTTAGGTCCAATCTTTGCAAGAATAGAATGAATCTGCACCATCAACTCCTCATTCGGGGGAGATTCCTTGCTGGCATTCACAAGTAACTGCAACAATATTTGTGAGCCACCTTTGGTGACCAAGAAACTCGCTCTTCGACCTCCACCTAAAAAAAAATTGTTTTTAATTGTTTAAACAGCAAATCCTCCCATAACATATCAGACATCACAACTCGTTAGCATTCAAGAAATATTTCAAATGATGACTTCTGAAATCAAACACCTCAAAATCAAATTTTCTTTTATTTCATTTAGCATTGTAGTTAGAAAATAGCAAAGAGGGTAAATACAAGTGATGCCATAATTCTACATTCAAGGCTCTGAAAATGGGTTTTGGGGTGGTTTGAGGGATAGTGGAAGATCAAAAACAAAGCAACAATAAGAGTATGACATTTCAGTTTCCAAATTCTGATACTCAGAACAGCCTCTATAGGAGTATCAGAAAATTCCAAATAAAGTACACATGATATTGCTGATCACTGTTCACAAACAGAAATTAGACCAAAGGAAACAAAAACTTACCAGCTGACACCAGCTCAACAAGAATGCTTAAGATATTAAGTGTAGTTTGAAGATCTTTCGTGTTCTGAAATAAATAGTTTATTTGCTGTATTAAACCATTGTAAATCTGTGATTCCCAAATCTTTTCTGTTCCTGTTGTGAACTACCTATATTTTTACAAATGGTCCTTTCAATTTCCCTAAGAACAAATGTATTTGGGCTTCCACTATTCTCACCTATCACTTCAGTAGCTTCTTCTTGCCCTTGAGAATGTTTGCAAGTCATCTGAGCTATTGTTTTCTTAGTATCAACATTACTACAAGAGGAATTAATTTGTCATCTGAATTCATCATCTTCTACCAAATAGATAACCCAAATAAGTGAATCAAAATGTAAAAGGCACTACAATGTATATATATTGTGACTACCCAGTCACCTAGCTCCCCTCTCAGAAGGCAACTGCATTATCAGTTGCTTCTGTATCCAGCCAAAGATAATGTGCACAAATGAAAGAAATCCATGTCAATATATGTGCATATACAGATTTATTTCTCCAAATGGTATTGTCCTGCGGATATTATTTTATACATTCATATCTTTATATATCAATAATTTCTTCACCCTTTAAGGGCTACCATATGAATTATATCCATCACATGGCTATGCCACTGTTTATGAAACCAGTCACCTACCAATGTAATATTTAATTTTTTTAATCTTTTGCTACTAAAAAACTACAACAAGGAATTAACATGTTTATACAGAATCAAGTATGTCTTCATATGGGATAAATTCCTAGAATTTCTGGGTCAAAGAATATGGGCATTTACTTTGATGAATATTTACTAAATTGCTCTTCGTGGAGTAATTTACACTCCCACCAACAATGTAGAACAGTAACTATTTCCCAAAGTCTGGATAACCAATCTAATAAGAGACAATGTTTAAACACTGTACTTTGGTTACATCTCTCTTATTAAAAGGGATGCCTGAATAAAGAACACCACAGAGAAAGCAGAATTATGGCCTATTTAAGGAACTGCCTCACCCCCAAAGTAAAGGAATTTTAAATGTTTATACAGAGGAAATGGAGAATTGTTGTATATCAGTAATGGCATGGCACCCTTATTCTACCCTCTTCCAAAAGGGAGTGAATGTTGTCTCTGCTTCAACATTTTAGCTTATAGACTAATGGAACCAAAAAGCCACATTCAGACCAGTTAAAGGATTATGCATTAACCAGAAACCCTTGTCTCAGCATTGGAGGTATTAAATGGACCACCGACTCACTAGAGAGGAATTTGGAAGAATGAGAGGGGCAGACATGTTAAAGAGAGGAGCGGACTGTGGCAGAATACTGCTTGTGTTTTGGCAACCAGGTCTCATCTTCCTCCTGGGTACATAGCCAAACCACATTTTCCAGCCCTTCTGTAATTAGGTTTGGGACATGTGACTGAGCTCAGGCCATTGGAACCTGAATGGAAGTTGCACTGTTATCTCTAGGCCTTACCCAGACAAGTCTCCCATACGTAATTCACTGACTCCCGCCCCTGTTGACCTCAATAAATTGTGATAAGGCAAACAAATGGTGTTCAAGCTCAAGTGCCATTTGCGTTTCTTTTCCTGAACTATCCATAATGTCTACACATTTAAATCAATGCCTACTGATTTAATTTTTCCTTACTGATTTGTAAAAGTTCTTTATATGTTAAAGAAATTAACAAGTTGAAACACTTTTTCCTCAGTTTGCCAAGTGTCTATGGTGTTTTTTTCCCATGTACTTTTGTTAACATAGTTGAATTTATCTTTTCTTTTCTTTTATACCTCCTGGGTCTTTGGTCATATTAGAAAAGCCTTCCCTGTTTTAAGATTATTTAAAAATTTTTTCCCATTACTTCCTCTAGTATTATGATTTTATTTTCCATGCTTAAATCTTTGCTATTGATACGGAATTTACTTTGGTGTAGGAAGTAAGGATCCACTATTCTTTTCTAAGTGGCTACCAACCTGCCCCAGCTCCACTTCGTAAATAATCCCTCCATTTCTCACTGACCTGAAATGCTACCTTTCTTAAGTGGTTTTAAATTGCCATATGATCTTAATTTATTTTCGTGGACTTTCCATTTCATTACACTGATGTCTGTCTACTACTCATGCACAATTTCTAAACTACTTAAATTACTGACGTTTTATGATGTTCTCTGATATTCGGTGCAGCTAGTTCTTTCTCTTTTCTTTTTCAGAAACGTCCTTTCTACTCTTATTATTTTCCCACTGAACTTTATTTTTTTATTATAATAATATTTTATATTATATTACGTTAGTCACCATACAGTACATCCCTGGTTTTTGATCTAAAGTTCAATGATTCATTAGTTGCATATAACACCCAGTGCATCATGCAATACGTGCCCTTCTTACTACCCACTGAGCTTTAGAAACAAAACTGTTGGTATTTTTACTGAGATTACTTTAAACTGACAGATCAATTTAGGGAAAAATGACATCTTGCATCATTTTTAATAGGAAGTAATTCCTATCAAAAACACCCCGTGTTTTTTTTTTCCAGTTCTATGGATATATAGAGTTATACTATGTAAGTTTAAGGTATACGACATACTCACTCCCTGTTCTTAACACAGCACTAAATAAAATTTAAAATCCTGAGTCTGAATATATCCTGCTGATCCATCCAAAAATTTCACATTGGGATAGAAATTTAATTGTTACCAACATAATATAGTTAATCAACCAATATAGGTAGTAAACTAAATCACAAATATATATCACCTAAAACAATACATGAGAATTTACATTATCAATCATTTATTTTATACTCAAGATTTATTTCCAGCTAATGCTTTATTTTTTATTACCAATTGGAATGGCATGTTAAAATTTAAAATATGGTTATCATTATAATCATAGGAAAACATACTTAGAGGTTTACCTAATACATATTAGAATGCTTCTGCCACCGTTCCAGGTGATAACGTAAAACATAAAACTAACTTCCATTCGTTGGCTTTACCTTTAGGATAAAAATTTGATACTTCATATATACGTTTTTTCCTGTACTAGTTGCCTGTCAGTGATTTACCTCTAGGGTTGACAGAAGAACTTCCATTCCTGTAGAACCTTTGGCTGTCATTTCTCTCCTTGTCTTTTCTGAAAGGTATAAAACAAGAAAACATTACATATAGCTTTATTCTATAGCTAATGTAGCATCAACATGACTCCCCTGGTCTTAGTAAACATTCTACATTGGTTCTTAGATGTTCCTCCCTCCGGTGTTGCTAATTCTACTGAGTGGGACCTTCCAGATCTCAGTTTACAAGTCCTTCCTTGCATTAATCACATCTCCTATCATGAACTAGATGAATCCCTGTCAGTCATATATAATCTTAAAATCAACAACAGAGTATGAGTACCACAACTGGAGGTGAGGTAGGAGGCGGTAACGGCAGGCTTCTTTATTATCTTTACAACTAGAACTAGAAAATATTTAATCAAAATTGGTGAAAACAAAAACCTAGTACCATTTTCAAATGTTTTTACTGAATTTATACTATTTTAAAATTCTGAATTACACAAAAGTAAACAAAACTAAGGAATAAACAAAACTTGCTTCTTCTGCAAGAAATCTGGAGACCAGTTCACCCAAATAATCCCTTTTATCTGAGATGGGGAAAAAAAAAAAAACAAGTATAAATTTTTCTATTTAAAGGTTTCTAAGAGCTTCTCCACTATTCTTTTCCTTTGATTAACAAGACAAGAAAGGTGATCATAGGCCAACACTTAGGTAGACCAGATACAAATTACATGTACTCGACCTGTATTACTTCATTTATGACTTATACTTTAATCCTCCAGGAGAAAAATTACTCTTTTCACAGACCAGAAATTTGAGTTCAAAAAGGAGAAGAAACCTGCACGAAGTCATTGAGCAGGTAAGTGAAAGAGACCAGGTGACCCAGGTGTTTCTGAACCCAAAGCTCACAGTCTTCCATTAATTTCATGTATTTCTAATAGGCAGGGCTATTGTACAAAAGACTTGTTAACCCTCTCCAACTGTTTCACACCTGAATATTAGTGCCAGAAATTCTTCTAATACAGGATGACAATGCCATTCCTTTCACATTTTGTGATTTTAAAAACAGAACACAATCTACTTTCAATACAGCACACACTGCACAACAAAGTTCAAGAGACTGACAGTACCAAATTTGTTCTACACAGGGGTAATCAAGAAGTCTAAGGGCAGAATGAGCCCTGAAGCCCTGATAAGGGGAAGGGGGAAAGTCACCTACACCTTTAGAACATCACACTTCTGCCCACAGCAAATCCTGTTCAACTTCCATTACAAATAAACAAAAATCCATATGCGGTATAGTTTTGACACACACAATTATACATTTACAATTTCACAAGAACATGAAGTATATAAGATGTAGAACAAGAGTCACAAAAATCTCAGAAAAAAACTCTAATATCCATCTGAAAATTAGGTTATTCTAAATTAGAAGTTATTAAAGAAAGGGACAAATGTGCTACAGGGAAGTTACAATATAATATTATTTGTGACAACTATCAGTAACTACTACAAAATAAAAACAGAAATTAGAAATCATGTTTTTCTTTAAAGCAACAATCTCATGCTATCATGCATCATCTTGGATCCAGATAATGAATTCTGTAAAACTGATAAACACTTTATAATCTTTCCAACACAAACTTGCTTAATGATCTGAAGATCTAAAATACTGTTTATCTCTACACCCTATTGCCATAATTACTAATGCTTAAAAGAATGACAAATTTCTTTACCTATAAAAAAAGGGAAAACTCATTAATATTTGTAAAACCTAATTCCTTTTTTAAAAGTGATTCCTCTCCTGACCCTTTGTCATTTCCCTGGCACAGCTGCCTCCGTCAGTAAGTATGAAGTTGTAAAATAAACATTGTTTAAATATCTACAATGTACCCTTGACTTAACACTTTATAAATAAGATAACTGGTTTAATGTTAAAGCCAAATGATTTTTCAATATTAAGCACACAGAACAGTCAGAAGACTGAGATCTCCTCTACTAACAAACCATTATTTTCTCACCTTCATGGAACAAACCAAAAACTCCTCTTATTATAACACACACGATCATGCAGTTTACTCCTCACACTAAACGAAAACTAGGCACTACAGTTTTCTACTCTAGACTCCGTCATCATCTAAGGGGACTTCAATGTCAATGTGGCTGATTCATTCAAATACCTAGCTGCATAGTTTCTTGACCATGTAACAACAGAACCCTTCCCCCTGTGCCCCAATTTATTAACCCTCCTCTCAATTCTCAGACCTCAAATTGTCCTACCTCTGGATTCTTAACCTCCAATCTCCCACTCTCAGACCACAGCCTCCTAACACTCCTATTCCTCTTTGCTTTCTAAAAATTAGGGAAGCCTCACTGTCACTTTCGCTGAAACTTCTAACTCATCAGTGGTAGTGCTCTTTTCCCATAAAATCAGTTCTAGACATACCTCACCTGGATTCCAAAATGAGCATTCTCTATTCCTATATCACACTAAAAATAAGGCCACAAGAATTTCTTCTCCTAGTTTAAGATTCTTAGTACCAAAAAATTCACCATTTCCATCCTCATTTGGAAACACAAAACTACTGTTTTCACTTACCCAAGTCTCAGCCATCACCACCTGCCCTGCCATGGCCCACAGCTATTCCAAAATGTGTGCCAGTTCTCAACCTTTCCTCTCAATCTCTGGATCTCCGTTCCCAACTCTTGGCATCTATGTTTCCCTTAGTGAATTGAAACAAAGTGATCAGTCAACCACAGATGAAGTCCTATAAATAATGACCAAGGCCCATATACTCATGTATCCAATCCTTGATGATTCTGCATTCCTTTTTCCAGTCTTGGGGAGAGAAAGAGGATGTGTCATTTCTACTATGTTTTAAATCCCATCCTTTCTACCTACTTATAATAAACCTACGGATTCAACCTCTACCCACATACTGTGTTCTATTTTCCCACACACATAACAAACCTTATTTTGACTTGCCTCCTCCTCTAGTTCCTTCTGGTTTCTCAGTGAAACTCCCCCCATGACAGAAAGTCTCTACTCCTTGTGATTTTTTCATTTTCCACTCACATTACAGCATAATGCAATCTTCCTTCTAATTCCGCCACTTGAAAGTGCTCTTGGTGTGGCCCATAATTTATTAACTGTCAAATCAAAAAGATCTTTAACTAACCTCTTTATGCTACCTGACATTGCTGGCAATGCTTCCTCCGTTGGCTTGTCTAAATCAGTCCTTCCCAGTTCTGATACCACTACATGCTTTCCTCAACACCTTCAATAATCTAGATGCTATAACAGGCAAGAATTTTAACGCAGCTATTATAATTACATTTAATTACATTAAGGAAAATAAGCTCACTATAAACAAAAAAGATCACAAAATAGAGAAGAAATCACAAAATAGAGAAATAAAAAGTATAAAAAAGAACCAAATGCACATTTTAGAAAAGAAAAATACAATAGGTGAAATAAATATCAGATAGACATAATGACAGAATGCAGAGGGAAAAAAAGCAGTGAACGTGAACATAGAAAAAGAGAAATTATCCAATCTGAATAACAGAGAGAATTAAGATTGAAAAATAGGAGCCTCAGGGTGCCTGGGTGGCTCAGAAAGTTAAGTACCTGCCTTCAGCTCATGTCATGATCCCTGGGTCCTGGGATGGAGCCCCCCAGTGGGCTCCCTGCTCAACAAGGAGTCTGCTTCTCCCTCTCCTTCTGCCTCTCCCCGCAGGCTGTGCCCTCTATCCCTGTCTCTCACTCTTTCTCTCTTAAATAAATAAATAAATAAAATCTTTAAAAAAAAAAAAAAAAAACAAGGAAAAAAGAAAAACAGGAGCCTCAAGGACCTCTGAAGCAATCTCCAAAAGTCTAACGTATGTATAATTATATACCAAAAGAAGAGAGAATGAAGAAGAAAAAAGTTTTGATCAGCAAAAATTTCCTGAAATTGATAAAAGACACATTTTACAGATTTGAGAAGCTCAGCAAATTCCAAGTAGGATAAATACAAAGGAAACTACAAGCAAACCTCTGAAAACCAAAACTAATGGAAAATCATGAACTCAACCAGAGAAAAATGACACATAACTTTCAGAAAACAAAGATTCAAAAATGGCAGACATCTCCTTTGAAATCATGGAAGCGACAAAATAGTGGAAGCACTGTTTTATATGCACTTTATAGTGCTGAAGGACAAAAACCATCAACCCAGAAATCTACACCCAGTAAAAATATCCCTCAAGAATTAGGTGAAATAAATCCAATGTCAGATAAAAAAAATTCTTCCACAACTGACCTGTCCACTAGAAATGCCAAAGGAAATTCTGTAGGCTAAAGGGAAATTATGACAGATCAACCTCATATCTTTGGCAAAGAAAAAAAGAGTTTCAGAAATGGTAAATATGTGAGTAAATATAAAAACTACTTTTTTTCTTCCTAATGTCTTCAAAATACACATGACTGTCTAAAGCAAAAATTGTCTTTTGGGGCGCCTGGGTGGCACAGCGGTTAGGCGTCTGCCTTTGGCTCAGGGCGTGATCCCGGCGTTATGGGATCGAGCCCCACCTCAGGCTCTTCCGCTATGAGCCTGCTTTTTCCTCTCCCACTCCCCTGCTTGTGTTCCCTCTCTCTCTGGCTGTCTCTATCTCTGTCGAATAAATAAATAAAATCTTTAAAAAAAAATTGTCTTTTAGGGTTTATAATGTATATAGATGTGATACATATCACAACTATAACTAAAGAATAATAAACATAAATGCATATGAAATGTTCTAAAGTTTCTAAATCACATATGAGGTCACAATATTAACTCTAAGCAAAGTGTAAAAAGTTAATGATTATTTATTGTGATCTCCAGAGGAATGACTTTCAAAAAATGCAAACAGGTATCACTAAAAGGTCAATAGGTAAATTAAATGGAATTCTAAAAATTGTTCAAATAATACAAAAGAGGGCCAGGGCCACGAGAAACAAGAAATAAAAACAGAAAGGACAAACAGAAAACAAATAACTGTAGACCTAAGTCCAATCAACTTGATAATAAGTTATCAAACTAAATGCTCAAATTAAAAGGCAGAGAATGTCAATGTGCTATCTACAACAGACACACTTTAGATTCAAAAATACAAACAGGCTAGAAGGAAAAGAATGGGAAAAGCTTATCATGCAAACAACAAGCACAAGAAAGCTGGAGCGGCTACACTACCACCAGACAAAATAAACATCAAGGCAAAGAAAATTACTAGAGATAAAGAGGAACAATCCACAATGATAACAGGGTAAATTCATCAAGAGGACATAAAAATCATAAAAATGAATGAACTTTATCATTTTCAGACAACTCTATTATAGCAAAATACAAATGTAGACAGTTCCCAGAACACAAATCTCAACTGTCTCCCTCTACACCACTCCCTCCCGAGAGAATTTCACTTCATTTCCATTACTTTAACTACCAATCTTCTGGCTCTAAATCCTGCTCTTCATTCAAAACCCTGTATTGAATTTTCCACTTTTCTCCTAACGTTTTTTACAAGGCTTAAAACTGTGGAAGCAGGAGTGCCTGGGTGGCTCAGTCGTTAGGCGTCTGCCTTCGGCTCAGGGCCTGATCCCAGAGTCCTGGGATTGAGCCCCGCATCGGGCTCCCTGCTCAGCTGGGAGCCTGCTTCTTCCTCTCCCACTCACCCTGCTTGTGTTCCTCTCTGGCTGGCTGTCTCTCTGTCAAATGAATAAATAAAATCTTAAAAAAAAAAAAAACTGTGGAAGCAACAGTTATATTGTATCATTGGGTTTCTAACATCTATTAAGTATAATATACATGACAACACAGCACAAAGGAGTGAGAAAGAAATGGAGCTATACTGAAAGAAAGTTTCAGTATTCTACCAGAAGTAAACTGGTATTAATCTGAAGTTCAATGTTATATTGTAATCCCTACAGGAGCCACTAAGAAAATAACTATAAAAGCTAAAAAAAATCAGATGACACAGAAGAAGGCAGTAAAGGATGAGAACAGAAATATAAAAGACATGAATCATACAGAAAACAAATAGCAAAAAGGCAGATGTAAATCCAATCACAGGAATTAAGTACACAGATTTGGAAACAATAAACACTCAGATTAGCTTTTTAAAAAGCAAGATCCAACAATAAACTACCTTCATGGAACACACTCTAGAATAGAAAAGAGAAACAGACTGAAGGTAAAAGATGAAAAGGGTACAATATGCAAAGAATAACCATAACAGCTAGAATGGTTGTATTATCATTAAACAGATTTCTTTTTTAAATTAAACAGATTTTAAACCTAGAAATATTACTGGAAACAGAGACATTTCACAATGATGCAACAGTCAAACCATCAAAAGATTTAACAACTTAAATGTTACACAGCTAACAGAGCCTCAAATATACATAAACCAAAACTGCCAAAACTGAAAAGACAAATTACAGTTCAACAACGGGTAGGGAATTCGATACTCAATTCTAATACTCAATAGAGCACCTAACTAGAAAATCAACAAGGTACAGAAGATTTGAACAACGCTATCAACCAATCTGACCTAACCAACATTAACAGAACATTCCACCAGCAACAGCAGATGAAACATTCACATGCACATGGAACATTCTTCAGGAATGACCATATATTTAGCCATGAAACATATCTCAATAAATTCAAAAGGATCAAAATCATATAAATCTCCAACCACAGTGGAATTAAATTAGAAAACAACAAACAAATTAGGAAATTCTGAAATAATGGGAAATTAACACACTGCTAAATAATCCATGAGTCAAAGAAGAAATCACAAAAGAAATTAGAACTATGTGAACTGAATGAAAATAAAAATACAACATATCAATATCTGTAGGATACAGTTAAAGCAGTGTCTACAGGGAAATTTATAGCTTTAATAGACTACATTATAAAAGAAAGTTCTCAAAATCCATAATCAAAGCTCCACTTTAAGAAAATGGGAAAGGAAGCGCAAACCAAAGCGGAAGCAAGTGGGAGGTAAACAATAAAGATGAGAGATCAATGAAACAGAAAAAAGAAAAACAGAGGAAATCAATGAAACCAGAAGCTGGTTCTTTCAAAAGATCAACAAAGACAAATGTTTAGCTAGACCTGGGTCTCTCAACCTCAGCACTGTTGAGAGTTTGGACCAAATAACTCTTATAGGGGGTGGTACTATGTGCTACATAATGTTCAGCAGCATCCCTGGCCTCTATCCAGTAGATGCCAGTAACGATCCCCTTCTCGAATTTCACAACCAAAGATATCTCCAAATACTGCCAGTGTCCTGGGGCAAGTGGAGGGGATAATCACCCCATGCTGAGAACCACTCAGCTAGACAGATCAAGAAAAGAGACAGGGGCGCCTGGGTGGCACAACGGTTGAACGTCTCCCTTCGGCTCAGGGCGTGATCCCGGCGTTATGGGATCGAGCCCCACATCAGGCTCCTCTGCTGTGAGCCTGCTTCTTCCTCTCCCACTCCCCCTGCTTGTGTTCCCTCTCTCGCTGGCTGTCTCTATCTCTGTCAGATAAAAATAAAATAAAATCTTTAAAAAAAAAAAAAAAGAAAGAAAAGAAAAGAGACAGATGACACAAAGGACAAAAACCAGAAAGAACATCAATTCCTAACTTACAGAAACTAACAGGATTATAAGAGAATTATTACCAAGAGATGTATGCCAACAAATTAGACCATATACATGAAATGGAGAATTATTATGTTTCTAGGAAAAAAATTAAGGGTAAATTACAAAAAGTACCATGCATGCTACAATTAAGTAGTACATTATTAAAGACAGAAAATGTAATGCCTTCAAGGAAAACTAGTGCCAGAGTGTGGAAATGTATATCTCCACTATGTAAACAGGTATTGTAGGAGTGTGTTTTTTTTTTAATCCTTTAAATACATAAATAGTATGTTCTTATTGCAGCAATTCTAACAGTAGAAAAGTACTTTAAGTAAATGAGGAACTTACCTCATTTCCCGCCATTTCCATCCCACTGATAACTATTGCTAAAAATTTGGTATGCCTACTTCTGTTTTTGTGTTTGGTTTTTTGCCTCACTCATATAAACATTACATACATATTTAATGGTTTATTTTGTACAAAAATGAGGCCACACGTATAATTATATGAACTAAAGAAACTTGTTCTTTTATTTAATATATTAGGACTCCAGAACAATTCATATAGTTCCACATATAAGCTATCTATCCCAAATATCAAAAATAAGTTCTTGATAGTAATTCTATAATATACTTTCAAAGTTCCACAATTTGGCTACATCAAAATTAACTCAACCATTCTCTCACTGATGGATATTTAGGGGGTATCTTGATCTTTGATATTACAAACAATGCTGCAAAACATCCTCAAACGTCCCTTTAGTACTAGCACTTTCATTTCAGTCAAATACATTCCTGAGTCAGCCAGCAAATGCACTTTAAATTTTAATAAACACTGCCAGATTCTTATCTCCGAAGTCAGTAATAACTATTGCAACACCAACGTGCATGAGAATACCCTACTTCCCATGTCCCCAACGCTGGATACTGTCATTCTCTACTTTCTGCCAGTCCAACTACTCAGAAGTATCTCTGTTGTTTTCATTATCAACTCCCGACTTTCAAAGGGTTAAAGAAACTTTTCATAGGTTTACTGGTTATTTGCATTTCTTCTTCCCTGAACTATAAATTTCTAATCTTTCTGTCTCAAATGGATAGCCAACTGAATTATCCTATAAATGATGATGGGACAGTCTTCCACTACTAATTTACACTGTTTTGACTGGCTAATCCAAGGTACTATAAACAACAAAGTCACTTTCTTACACAATCCAGGGGATAGCATTCAGGGGTTGGACCCCCAGTGGTGAGTGGCAAGGTAGAGGGGTAGTCTCTGGTAGAGGCATGGCTGGGGCACTTTTCAGCAGTGATGCTGAAGTAGGGGCTTCCAGGCTGTGATGGGAAAAGTCTGCAGTGGTGGGGACAGTGTACACAAGTGTTATCTATAGGACTAAGAAATTTGTTTTCTTTTGTTTTTGTTGGTTTTGTTTTGAGGAAGTATTTCATATAACAATACAGTGAATATACCTGGTACATCTAACTTTGCACTAATACAATGTACATCCTTGTACGTTGACCTTGGATAATAAGCACAATACTTTCAAAGGCTAGAATCCAGTACAGTGACTTGCTGAATTAGAAAATATAGACAGGTATCTTAGATTTTGCTGGAAGCAAACGTCATCTATTAGAGACCTCACCTGGGTTTTGGAGTGCTGTCAACTACCCCCTAAACACATGAACTGCATAGGAGGAAGTTATCAAAATAACGGTCTATGACCACAAAGAAGGGTTAGTAGACAGAGTTCCTGAACACAGTAAATGCCTACTAAAGGACCTGAAACTCCAAAATGAAATAATTTAAAAAATTAAATTAAAAACTAATTATAAAATATCTGGGCTTAAATTTTAACAGAATGCGTTCAATATACTGCTATTAAATATTAAGGTAGCTGGTTTACCCTTATTTAAAAAAAAAATCAGGGTTTTGTTTTTTTTTTTTTTTACTCAAACAGAGGTTTTGGAACCTTAAACTCCTTTTTTAGTATCTATTGAAATGATGCTTAATTACAGATATCATTTATTGAACATTTTAACATTCTTTTTACATCCTTCTCATGTAAATCTCATAATCGCTGATATCGCTTATCTCTATTTTGGAGATGGTGCAGCTAAATCCTAAAGACTCAAAATTTCCCTAAGATCACCCCACCACTGAACGACAGAACTTGCACTTCAAGTGGGGATCACACTAGCAACCAGTGTTCTATACTACTTGACATCTTTTTGTCCACATTCTAGAGCAAGTAGCACTGGAATTAAGTATTGTTTGAAAATGGGGGGGACAGTCATTCATTTTTAGAAACAGTGCTTTGAACAGCAATTCATTCCACAGTTATTCAGTTTTCTACTTCTTGAGTCTATTTGAGAAAGTTCAATTTTTACAGAAAATCATCTATTTATCAAAAGTTTGAACATTCTTAACATCTACTTTTAAAGAACTGAAAAAGTATTTCAAAAACAAGAGATTAAAGTTTACCTTGACTCTGAGCCAGATGAAGAATTTTTGATGTAACATATCTGGCAGTATCTGATTCTGGAGATTCAATACTGATCTTCTCCAGCTGAGCCAGGAGTCCCACGATCCGAGAATTATTGGTAAGGCTAAAAAGAATGTTACTTTATATTAGGACACATCCTACATCCCTTGTAAATTCAATACTATAAAGATCACTGTTTAAAAAAAACAAAAACAAAACTCTACTCTCTCCTAAAAAAATTAAGCATATTTCCCTACTCTGTTTTATAGCTTAACACTGCTGAAGTTCTATTAATTTAAATGAGAAACACATTCCATTTCAGAAAACCATAAATGTGCATTCAACCCTGTCCAGCAATCTTATATCACACCTTGAAAGTTCACCTTTCCACTCTCTGAGAATACTTTTTACATTTCCCATGCTCACCTCAAAACTCTAATCATCCCTCCCACCCCAGTCCATTCTCAGTCCCGCTTTGTAACTGTTACAAGCCCAAACAGGAACACACCATCCTCCCACTACCACATCCTTAAACCTACAATCTGATTCTCTACCCACATTCCTTCTTCCCTGTTCTCTTTCATTATACATTTGCACATTTGATACTGTTCTAGATATTACCAACAGTAAACAAAACAAAAATTCTTGCCCCCTAGAGACTGAACATTCTAATGGTGAGAGACAAATTAAATATGTAAATAATCATACAGTGTTTAAGGTGGTGGGAAGTGCTATAAAGAAAAGCAGCTTAGGGGGAATAAAAAGTGCAGGGGAAGGGTTGCAATTTTAGACAGTGCTCAGGGAAAACTACCTTGACAGGGTACCACAGAGGGAAAGGTCTGAAAGAAGTAAAGGAGTAAGCCAAGCAGAAACCTGCAGAAAGAGCTGTCCAGGAAGGAGTCACAACCACCAAGACCCCAAGGCAGGGGCCTGCTATACTGAGTTAAAAGTGAGGTGGCCAGTATGGCTGAAGCAGACCCAAAGGAGAACAATATTAAGAGTGGAGGTCAGAGGTGGGGGGTGAGGTGGGAGAGAGCACCACCATTTAAAGCTTTGCAAGCCACTGTAGGGATTTTGACTTTTATACTAAGTGGGATGGAAAGTTTTTGAGCCTGCTTCTTCCTCTCCCACTTCCCAGGCTTGTGTTCCCTCTCTCACTAGCTGTCTCTCTCTGTGTCAAATAAATAAAATCTTTAAAAAATAAAAAATAAAAGGCTCTCTATGGCTGGTATGTTGAGACTCAAAGAACAATTCCTCCCCTCTATACATGACCCAGCAACCCTTCCTGCATTTTCAGTGTATTTCCTTCAATTAATCTTGCCCTGATTCATCATCTCTCTCTCCCTTTCAACTGTATCATACCCATTGGCACACTAATATGACATAGGAAAGCTCCCACTAACTACCACCCCATTTCTCTCCTACTCCTTGAATGAGGTGCTTGTACTTGCTCTCTCCATCTTTGTACAACCTGTTCACTTTTCAAGCTTGCCTTCTGCACCCCGAGGTCTCCCAATCTCCTATGGTCACTTCCTTCCTTGTCATACTCAGTATGTCAGCACTATCCAAATCAGAGAACTCCCTCTTCTTTCACAATGACTCCACTCTCTCTTTATCTTCTTCCTATTACCACCTCTCTGAGATCCCCTCTATTGGCTCCTCCTCCTGTGACACATTTCTAGAAGCAGATTCATGGACAGCTCTATCCTTAGCCGTCTTCTTTCCACTCTCTCCACTCTTTGCCAGTGTGATCTCATCTAATCCCACCGCTGTAATTATGATCTAAATGCTGCCTGGCTCCTACACTCAACGCCAGCTTCACCCTGATAGCTTACCCAATCTAATAAGCCCAATATAAAACAATTTCTAGTTCCTCCTCTCAACGTATTCCTCTTCCAATCTTAACCCTCCCAAACCTAAATGAAACCATTGTTGCTCAGGAAAAAATCTGGACTCCCTGCCTCACACCTCAACCCAAAATCAGCTCCATCTCTGAAACAACTCAGCTTCATCCACTTGTCTCCATATCTGCTAGTACTACCCAAGCCCAACAATCATCATCTCTACTTGGAAATCACAGCCTCATAACTACTCTGCCTTCATCCTTGCTTACCAATAATCTATTTTCTCAGTGATTGTCTTTATCTTTTTATTTCAAAATAATTATAAATACAGGAAGTTGCAAAAACAATAGAGTGGTCCCTTCTACCCTTCACTTAGTTTCCCCAATGGTTACATTTACATGAACTATAGGGCAAAGCAAAAGCCAGGAAATTGACAGTGGTTAAGTATATATTTGTATGCCAATTCATCACATGTGTAGATTTGTAGAACCACTAATCTCATCAAGTTGGTATCCAGCTAAAATAAACCTTCAATGGCTTCCCTTCAGACTTTAGGTAAAATCTTATTTACTTATCACAGCCTACTAAGCCCACTGTCATCTGACTTCTGTCTACCTTTCAGATCTTATTTCTCACAACATTCCCCTCATGCACTGGGATCCAGCTCAAGGCTATCAGTTCCCTGAATACAGCAAGTTTTTCCCCAACCACAAGATCTTGCTGTCCTCTCAATCAGAAGGGTGATTTTTCCCAGCTCTATTTAGAGCTGGCAATTTTGAATTTCAGGCTGTAACCCAACCATGTGACCATTTCCTCACAAGCCCGTCCACTTCTGATATTAAAAGGTACCTAGAGAATGTATTACTATTTGAAATTATATAAACTCCACAAAGGTAGAGACCTTGCATGTCTTATTCTATATACCCAGTATTTTAAACACTGGCTGGTACAGCACAAATAATAAATATCTAGAAACATGAAAAACAGTGTGTTTTTTTCAGATTAACTGTGCCAAGTGCTTTAAATTTGGAGCTACTTCAACTGAAAAGGTATCTGAAGTTTGAAAATACACATTAAGCATGCATTTGAAAATGGGCCTAATGTACCATTTAAAATAATGCAATATTTCCTATTTTTCAAAGAGCCAGCATAACATAGACATAAAGATATATATTGATATGTATAAATCTTCAAGTATAAAAACCCAAAAAACTTTAATACGTTCAATATAGTATCACTAACAGTTTAAAAAAATATACAAATTCAATACAATATATTCTTTAGTGTGTGTATATATATAAGAAAACATTATACACACACACATACACACACTCACACATAAAAACACGCATGGAAATGATGACCATCAAATTCAGAATAGTAATTATCTCAGGATAAGGGAGAAAAATGTAATTAGGCAATAGTACACACTGTGTAATTTTTTTATTCCTCGGGTGATCAATGCACAGGTGTTCATTATATTATTCTCTAACCTTTTTGGTTTTCAGAAACATTTCACAATTTTTTTAAATAAAAGAATTCTGTAGAGATAAAACTATGTTACATGTTTAACTTTGTACATATTTTCTTTTTCTTCCAGTGTTGCAGGAGGAAGGAATGATTCCTTAAAACTGTTATCATTAAGTCTGAATGAGCAAAAACATTACTATGGAAAATTCCATAATGAACAAAAAAAGAAAAAAATAGTATAATGAACCATCATGTGCTCATCACCCAGCTTCAACAATCATCAATCCACAGACAGTCTTCTTTTACACATACCTACCTACAGGCACATACATCAGTGGGCTAATTTTGAAACACATCTCAGAAAGATCATTTCCTCTGTAAATACTTTGGCATTATATAAAAACTCTTCAAAATATATATAACTACACTATCACTACCATACCAAAAACAGTAACAATAACCCTTTAATACCAAAATCCAGTCTGAGTTCAATTTTCTTAAATTTATTAGTTCATTCTCATTCTCTCTCTCACATTTTCTTTAATAGTGTGTACAAAATCAGAAACACCAAATGAGGTTTATATATTGCATTTGTCTTTTTATCTACAAGTTTCCTATTACTTTTTTTTCCTCACAATTTATTTGTTGAAGCAGCTTGATTGTCCTATAGTTACCAACATTCTGGACTTTGCCAATTACACATCCACAACATAATTAACATGTTTGTCTATCTTCCATATTTTCTGTAAACTGGTAGTTGAATTTAAAGCCCTAATCTGATGAAGGCTTGACTTGGAGATGTGAGTTCCCTATAAGTGGTACTATAACCTTCCACAACAAGGCAAATAGTGTCTGGTTCTCTTACTTTTGTAATATAAGCAATCACTGGTCACCAATGCCTAGATCCATTACTCCGTTTAGGATTGAAAAACAGTGATACTCTATCATCCTTCACATGTTAACTAAAACAACTCCAAAAAGAGAAAAATTCCTTATTTGATGATCCAGAGGTACAACTCATCAAATAAAAACAAAATAAATGCTGGTTTTTTAACTTACCTTTATTTACCAGTTTTCATAAGAATGAGTTCATTCCCTAAAAACCTTCCCAGGTAGCCAATGAAGTATTCTGGTTTCATGCATCAGTATGAACTCAAAAATTTAAACACATTTGATATTTTATCCACTGCAATTGGATGATCAATTAATGGGAGCTTCCTAAGTTGGTTCCAAAGTCCTTTTGATATGACCCTAGTCTTTGATAGCTTTCTGGCTTTCTCTACAAAACTCTGAGAGTACCTGAGACCATATCATAAAATCTACAGTCAAAACCTACTTTCATAAAAATACTCAGAAACTTGGACACTGTGTTGAGATTTGCACTGATGATCTAAAAGCACCAGAGGGTAAAATGCTGGCACCACAGCGCAAATCAAGTCAGTGACATCAGACTGTACTAGCAGTCACTGTGCTCTTCACCACCCCGCACTCAGTTAAAAACAAAAATCCCAGTTTCACCCATGAGTATATATCTTTTTAATATTATGTGTGTGCATTAAACATTTCAGCTGCACACCAAATATGATGGTTACCTTGGGGTAAGAAAACCTGTGATTGTTCAAAATGCAAGCTGAACTAGCCACTTTTTTCACAGAACACCATCTTTACTTCAAAAAAAAAAAAAGTCAAAAAATAATAATAAAAGAAATTTTAAAAAACAATTGACAAAGATCATTCAGACTGGGGAATTTGGGCATACATTTTTTGGAAATAAACAAAATGAGTCTATCATTTCAAGAGAACAACTGACAGATTTGTTGCCAATGATAAAATCTGGCTTTTGAGCAAATTTAGAATTTCAAAGAATGTGGATCTACCATCATAGCCCTGACAGCTTCCCACTAATTAAAAAATTTCCTAGGCGCCTGGGTGGCTCAGTCAGCTAAGTGTTCAACTCTTGATCTCAGCTCAGGTCTTGATCTCAGGATGGTAAGGGCTCCACGCTGGGTGTGGAGTCTACTTAAAAGAATCTTTTTTTTCCTGATAAAATCAATGGTGATATTAATACATGTAATTTTTTAATACTGCATAATAAAATGTACCACTATTCAAAGATCTGCATTAGTCATGGAATCAATTATTTCTGAATGAACAATGCTAGATGTTACAAATTTAAAAATGGAAATAAATCATTCAAGGTGCAAAAAAAACCAATGGAATTTAATGTAACAGAGAACAAAAAGTTCACGAATACAATTTCAGACTCCACACTGCAATTAACCTTCAAAAAAACTATTACTTAGCAAGAATATCCATTCCAATTTGAATTTCAAGCAATATGGCTTTATTTCCAAAAAACGTTATCATTTATAAATGTCTATTCTTCACTTACAATTATTACTCTTGCTTTAATCATATTTTTACTGTTCCTCTACAAATACTGAACACACAGCTTTATTTTCCTACTTCATAAATCAAAGGACAATTATCCACAATTATCAAAAGGCCTTTTAGGACATCTGGGTGGCTCAGTCGGTTAAGTGCCCGCCTTTGGCCCAGGTCATGATCCCAGGTTCCTCGGGTCGAGTCCCACATCAGGCTCCTTACTCAGTGGGAAGCCTGCTTCTCCCTCTGCCTGATGCTCCCCCAGCTTGTGCTCGCTCTAGCTCTCTCTCTCTCAGCTCTGACAAATAAATAAAATTAATTAATTAATTAAATGGCCTTTTATTCAAGTACTTCTACCTTTTCTAATTTCATATCTACAAGAGCCCAGATTTTCTTCGTATTCTATAACAACAGGAACACCACACATCCACAAACTATATACACATGTATAATATGTGTACATATTATATGTAATATATACTTACATCATGACAGATTGAACTCAGAAACAGTTAAGAGAAACTAGCCATCTTCCATTAAACCACACATTAGATTTGCAAAAATGTAATGGAATAATTCTAGTCTTCCATTCTTGAAAATAGTTATTTCTAAAACAAAATATTATGTTACTATACAATTGGTTTATTGTTATTTTTTTTTTAAGATTTTTATTTATTTATTTGACAGAGATAAAGACAGCCAGCGAGAGAGGGAACACAAGCAGGGGGAGTGGGAGAGGAAGAAGCAGGCTCATAACGGAGGAGCCTGATGTGGGGCTCGATCCCATAACGCCGGGATCACGCCCTGAGCCGAAGGCAGACGCTTAACCACTGTGCCACCCAGGCACCCCATTGTTATTTTTAAATGAATAAATAGGGGCCTGGGTGGCAAAGTCAGTTAAGTGTCAGACTCTTGAATTCAGCTCAGGTCATGATCTCAGGGTCATGAGATGGAGCCCTGCATCGGGCTCTGCACTCAGGATGGCATCTGCTTAAATTTCTTTCTCCCTCTCCCTCTGCTCCCCTCCCCCAGTCTCTCCGTGCACATGCACTCTCTCTAAAAATAAATATTTTTAAAAAATAAATGAATAGTTTTAATTTCTCAGTTTCAATGTATAATATGTAAATATCAATAGCTGAAATAACTCACATCAACAAAAACTTTTTGGAGCCTTCATCACTTTAAGAGAGCACCAAGAGGTTGTGAGCTAAAAAATCTGAGAATCACTCCTCCAGACTTATCTTGAACATTTTATGCTCCTGACCTAGAATCGGCCCTTTCTCCAAAGAGCCCTGGTTCTTTTTGGTGAGAAATATTAAGAGAACTAAGTTTGAGAACTAAGGAGCAAAATACACCTTTAAAACAATTCCATAACCCAAACTTAAGAGAAATTTGCAATAGAAAAACCAAACTTCTGACATTTAATAACAGAGTGCTTCTTAAATTTTCTCTAACTAGTATTTTTCTTAAAGGTCATCTCAGCACTTTTCAGTAGTTAATAAAACATCTACTATTCAAAAAATAGTGGGTGGCACAGTCGTTAAGCGTCTGCCTTTGGCTCAGGGCGTGATCCCAGTGTTCTGGGATCGAGCCCCACATCAGGCTCCTCCGCTGGGAGCCTGCTTCTTCCTCTCCCACTCCCCCTGCTTGTGTTCCCTCTCTCACTAGCTTCTCTCTCTGTCAAATAAATAAATAAAATCTTTAAAAAAAAATTCACAAACATACAAAACACACTAAGCATAACATACATTCAATTCTCTTCCCAACTAAGAATTTATCAGTAACACTTTAAAATTTTAAATTACACCACATATTAAAAAAGAAAAAGAAAAAAACCTTTCATCTAAGTGATTCCTTTCTGAGAATCATGAGCTTTCAAATGATGGATGGATGAACAGATGGATGAATTTTTTGAAGGAAGGCAAATAGATGGAAACTGAGAACACAGGCAAATCAATTTCCCTCTCCATTTCTACTTTTCTCATCTACAGAATGAAAACTGAACAAAATATTTTAAGCCACCCCAACTCAGCTCTAAAAATGTAAGGCTGTTGACCCCTATGCTGAAAGAATCATAGGGTGAACACCAGAGAACAGCTCTACCTTCTGAATAATTTTTAGACTTTGGAAAATCTGGGGGGCAGGGGGTAAGCTATACAGCTATTCAATGGACAATCTGAACTACACTGAGAAAAGTTTCAAATAACACAACTCAGAGAAGGATGTATCTTCCTTACTTACCCTACTTTCAGATGAATCAAAATGAGGCTAAGACCAAACTTCAGAGATTCAATTTATGATTGTTAAATACTATATAGTGAGAAAATCATGGAATTGAAAATATGATCAATATGAAATACATCAAATCAAGTTAACTTTCAAATGAATTACTTTAAAGATAGTATCACTCAAATATTTGTTTCATTGTAATGGTCTCCTGCTTTGATGTTTCAGTTTACTCTCAGTCTTAGGGCTATTTTTCTAAAAGCGTAAATGTTCTTGGATATTACAAAAGTCCCAATGATGTACAGATACTATCTTTGCAACAAACAGTTTCCCAAGTGCAAGTGCTACAGAACCTATGTTCATAGGATAAATAAATGTTATCATCTTTTTTACCTTAAAATGCAAGTAATAGAGTTGTCCTCATAAAAAACGTAAAAACATCTCACAGCAAAAAAATCCACAGAAATATACTAAGGTTTTAGACTTAAACGTGACTCATAGAAACTAAGATTTAATTTCAAGCAGTATGGCTTTATTTCCAAAATGCACATTATCTTTCAAAAATGTCTGTTCCTCATTTACAGGTCTTTTTTAATTTGCTTTTATTACTTTTACTTTGTTTACATTTTTACTGTTTCTCTCCAAATACTGAACACACAACTTTATTTCCTTCCATCATAAATCAAAGGACAATAGAAATTTCATTATCATTCTTTTGTAGAAAGAATTAAATATTTAAATATGTAAGTTTGGAAAACAATATTCTTCTAACTGGAAGCGAAGAGTAACTACTTCTCTGACTCCCTCTTGTAATTAAATGCATAAAAGGCTTCTTTAACAATAAATTCTAGTTCAACACTACCAAGTGACTTATAGACAACCAGTAAAAACTTGTTACTATTTTAAACTGCCTAAATTTATACTAACATCAGCAATAATTAGTCAAGTTATCCTTTAAATTCCTTCACCAAAGTTAATTGAATGCTAATTATTTTATATTCATTATTTTTGTAACTTCTCTGGTCATGTTCCACACTGGGAATTTAGGTACATGTTTGTGGCTAACTGCTTTGGCCTGGTATCTGTTCTACCTTTCAGAGTAACAAGCTTCACTCAAGTATATGGCCACCTTCTCATTTTTAGCTTAATATAAAAGTTAGTGTAGGCTAGGTCAGAGGTTCTCAGTTTTGTTTTGGGGTTTTTCTAGGGGGTTTCTGGAGGGGGGTTTTTGGTCTCATGGTATCTTTACACTCAAAAATTACTGAGGAGCCACAAAGAGCTGTTTTTTTCATGGGAAACAGAAATAAATCTAACAAACAACCTGAAAGACCAGTACACTGAAAACTACAAAACACTGCTAAAAAAAAATTTTAAAAGATCATAAAAAAGGAATATGCTGTGCTCAAGAGTAAGAAGACTCAATGTTGTTAAGATATCAATTCTCCCTTGATCTACAGAATCAAGGCAATCCAGTAAAAATCCCAGCAGGCTATTGTGTAGAAATTGTAAAATTGATGCTAAATTCACATGAAAATACGAAAAAGGCCCAACTTTGGAAATAAAAGAACAAAATTGGTAGACCAACACTAATTCTGAGTCTCACTATAAAGTCACCAAGGCAGAGAGGTATCATCACTAAGATTAACATCTGAATCAGTAGAACAAAACAGAGTCCAAAAATAGACCCATACATACATGGACAATTGATTTTTGAAAAAGATACAAAGCCAATTGACTGAGAGGATGATTTTGCAGGTATATATAGGCCAAACTTACCAAACTGTACTCTCTATGTATAGTTTGTTGCATGATGACTGTATCTCAATAAATTTGTTTAAAAATTAGAGGGGGTCTTAGTAAGTTAAGTACTCTTAGTGTACTGATTAAAGCAGAAACTACACAGGAATGGTTGAAGTGTGTGAAATGAAATGTAGATTGAATTTACAGACTATTTCAAAATTTTTGGCTTTTAAGGGAATCAGATACATCAGGTAGTGACAGGAGAGCATAGTCCAAATACTGGGAAGCCCAGATCTTGTTTAAATAGTAAGGAATGAGGGGCTCCTGGGTGGTGCAGTTGTTAAGCGTCTGCCTTCGGCTCAGGGCATGATCCCAGCGTTATGGGATCAAGCCCCACATCAGGCTCCTCCGCTATGAGCCTGCTTCTTCCTCTCTCACTCCCCCTGCTTGTGTTCCCTCTCTCGCTGGCTGTCTCTCTCTCTCTGTCAAATAAATAAATAAAATATTTTAAAATAAATAAATAAATAGTAAGGAATGAAAGAGTTAAAGATTCAAGACAGAAGAATAAATGATTAAAAGACCTTGAAAAGGAAGAAGGGAGATGAAATCAATAACACAGGTATCAGTATTAGTATCTGACAAGAAAGGAGATACATTCTCTGCTGTAGTAAATAACAGGAGGGTAAGCAGAGGATGGGATCAAATAAAGGGGAATATGTAAATTTCTGGTGTAAGAAACGTGAGGATAATAGATTGTATTATCTCTGTGATATCAGGAGGGGAGGCCATTTGTTGAGGGTCTGTATTTAAGACATCTGAGGATTTCAAAGGTTTAAAGGGTAAAGAGAAAGTATAAAATAATCATTACAAAAACTGAGAAAATGAACTTTTCCAGAAAACCACAGTTGCAAGATTGTTGGGTTCAGTTCAGGCCAATGATCAATAATTTTTTGTGATATCTGCCACGTTAGTTCATCCTCCAGCATCATTTAGCTGCTCCACAAAGGTTTATCCAGAGAAAGGGTTTTGTCAGATGGGTGTGAGGGAAAAATACAAAGTCAGGTAAAAATACTTCAGGTCTTTTCAAGAATGTAATGACAGTGGATTCTACACTGGGTAAGAAAGGAGGAGGAATGAGTGAAAATAAAAGTCAATAGATTAGCACTCCAGGTAAGGCAGGGGTACAGGGCAGACACTGCAGCAAGGGGCCTAGAAAGATGCAAGATTATAGGAAGGGAAAAGAAAGATTTTGACCCTTTTCTATCTATCTCGATTCATCTTTCTGCATCCGGCTTTCTTCACAGAGCAAAATGACATGTATTGGTAGAAACTGTCATTTCTTTAAGATGAAGATCACTCGCAGTGTTTCCAATTTAGTTAGCCTAAAACAGTGACAAACATAACAATAAATATCCAATAAAATCTATCTCAGGAGAAAAAAAATGAAAACTAACCCTAGGAGCCAGAAGCTATCAAACTAATTTCATATTCATATGGAACAACAATCTAGTAATTTTATGTAGTTTAGCTAATCAACAAATAGCATTACTTGTTTGACCTAATCCAAAAAGTAAGGCTGATGCTCCTTCTTTCTGTTTTTGTCTTTGTTTTTTAAGATTTATTTATTTATTTTTGAGAAAGAGAGAGCCTACACGCAAGCGAGCAGGTGAACGTGTGCGTGGAGGGAGGGGCAAAGGGAAAGAATCTTAAAGCAGGTTCCCCCCAACCTTGAGATCATGACCTCTGCCAAAACCGAGTCTGAGCCTTAATCTACTGAGCTCAGGTCATGATCTCACGCGTGGTGAGATGGAGCCGGGAGGTGCATAGGGCTCTGCCCTCAGCGGGGAGTGGGCTTCAGGATTCTCTCCCTCTGCCCCTCCCCCCACTTGCTAGCGCTCTTGTGCACGCATGCTCTCTCTCTCTTTCTCTCTCAAATAAATGAAGTCTTTAAAAAATAAAAATTTAAAAACTTGGGGCACCTGGGTGGCTCAATTGGTTAAGGGTCTGCCTTTGGCTCAGGTGATCCCAGGGTTCTGGGATAGAGCCCCACGTTGGGCTCCCTGTTCAGCAGGGAGTCTGCTTCTCCTTCTCCAGGTGTCCCTCCCCCCAACCCCTCCCTTGCTCTCTCTCAAAATAAATAAAATCTTTTTTTAATTAAAAAATAAATAGGGGCGCCTGGGTGGCTTAGTTGTTAAGCGTCTGCCTTCGGCTCAGGGCGTGATCCCAGCTTTCTGGGATCGAGCCCTGCATCAGGCTCCTCTGCTGGGAGCCTGCTTCTTCCTCTCCCACTTCCCCTGCTTGTGTTCCCTCTCTTGCTGGCTGTCTCTCTCACTGTCAAATAAATAAAGAAAATCTTTAAAAATAAATAAATAAATAAATAAATAAAACACTATCACTACCTCATTCCTTTCCTACAGAAATTACAAAAATACTTAACAATGAAATTTGTTATAACTGGAAAATCTAATAATTTAAGGAACAAATCTTTATCTAAACTGTATATATACTTTTCACTATAAAACAGAGTCAAATCATACCTGTAAACGCAAAGTTGTAAAAATGTAAATATAACATACAACACTGCTACAAAGCAAAAACTGATTATCATCGGTATTAATAAGTTGTCATTTACTGAGCCTGCTAGACACTCACTATTTAATCTTTACAATTTCATAATGACAGCATTATTACACTCATTATATGGATGAGAAAACTGAGATTTAACAGAGTTAAGCAATCTAGCTAAAAAAATTCCAAAATAGAATCAGTTTGTCTGACTTTTAACTGAAAGAGTACACAGTAAAACCTTGCTAAGGACAATTTCTTGGTATTTAAGAGCATTAACAGAGATGATGCTTTAACTCAGGGGTTAAGCTTTTTCTGGAAAGAGCCAGACAGAATATATTTTAGGTACTATGTGCCATACAGTCTCTGTCATATTTACTCAAGTTTGCCACTATAGAGCAAGCGTCCAGACAATATATAAAGCACAGCTGTGTTCCAATAAAACTTAATTTATATACACAGAAATTTCAATTTCATATAAACTTCATATGTCATAAATATTCTTCTTTTTATTTTTCTTCCCCAACCATTTAGAAATGTTAAAAACTATTCTTAGCTCATGGGCCATACAAAAACAAGAGGTAGACCAGATCTGGCCCAAGGGTCATAGTTTGCTGACTCCTGCTTTAACTGAAAAGTTAAACATTAATAAATATTAATTTAAAAATATAAATACAACATATAATTATTTAAACACAAATAATATTCTCAAATAAGGAGTTTCAAATAACCACTTCATGTACTATTTCCATAACTGATACATATTGGTATTTAGAATTACAGTACCTTTTCTCTGATATTACTTTTAACTTGCTCATCTTGAGTTACTTCATTTCAACATTGCAGATAATCTAAAAGAAAACAATGTTAATGATATTAAATACATAATTGTTTATATATATTAGATGTCATAAAAACCATGCCACTGAAAGTTATTATGGGCAACACAAAATAACACCAGAAACCAAAGGAGAATATTTGAGTTTTATGTGCTTCTGGCAAGTTATTTCACTATGCAAAAATGTGTGACTATTACATGACCTAAAACTAGCCAGTAAAATGTTATCAAAATGAAAAAACCTAACACAACAGCCTATATGATCTAGTGTTAAGATTTCTTTTAAGACAGTTCAAATTATCTTTTCCTATTCTTATACACTCAAACAAACTATAGCAGTGTACTTAGTGTCCACTATTCACACAATGGTCAAATACTGGTAAATATGTAAGATTATTTCTATGCGAGAACACTTTTTAATAACAAATTGTTTAGACAGTAAAAACCAACTATACCATCATCTCATTTAATATACTTATTATTTTCCTTCAATCAATACAAGTTTTATCATTAGAAAGTACACATTTATACACTTTAAAACTTTAAATCTTGGGGCGCCTGGGTGGCACAGCGGTTAAGCGTCTGCCTTCGGCTCAGGGCGTGATCCCGGCGTTATGGGATCGAGCCCCACATCAGGCTCCTCTGCTATGAGCCTGCTTCTTCCTCTCCCACTCCCCCTGCTTGTGTTCCCTCTCTCACTAGCTGTCTCTATCCCCAGAACGCCGGGATCATGCCCTGAGCCAAAGGCAGACGCTTAACCGCTGTGCCACCCAGGCGCCCCTGACTATTCTTTCTTTTAATTGACTTTTTAAGAAGACTACAAAGTCAAAGTAATTTTTTCCCATTTCCCAAATTAACTAAGAATCAAAAAACCTAAGGAGGGAAAAAAATCCTATGATTTCAAAAGCACTACTACCGCCATAAACATAAGGTTAATTAAGTTACTTCTACTTGTTGAGTGGTAGTACCTTCTCTAAAAGTGCATTAAGAGCACATCTCATGAAAAGTTTACTGTGAATCTTATTAGAGCTGACAGAGTTGGAAAGGTTAATGCTGGGCACTTACATCACAACCAATTCTATTTCAACAGTTAAGAAATGACTCAAACTTCCAATTCACAATAAAATAACAGTCGAACAACAGGCATTCCTGTCCTCTCCCTCCCAGGACTAGAGTAAAGTAAACAGCAAAGCAATAAAGAGAAATTAAGTTACGTTTAAGCCCACAGTGACCAAAAGGAAAACTAAAGGGGGGGCCCTGTCCAGAAGAACTCAGGAAACTTGGAACCCAAGGACTTGGAGGTGCCAAGCACAAGAGAGGAAGAGACTGCTCAACAGCTAACGAACACTGTAATTCCAAGTAACTTCCTACCTCCTCAGTATCCCATACCTTACCATTGTGGGAAATTTTCCACAGCCAGTCCTAGAATTCCTGACAAATAATCTAAAGAAACTGATAACCTCAAAGAATTCTGCTTTCTGGGACTGAAGAGTACTCCAGGAAGAAGGCCAGCTCTCAACCCCATCATCCTAGAGCTAAGCCAGTATTGTCCCTTATGGTCACTTTTTATAGCCTAAGGCCAGAGTGCCCCCAGAGAACACAAAAACTTTCCATTTTGAAAGTCTGTATTTGTTACGGTATCGTTAATTGAAAGAACAGGCACCTAGAAGCAGAAGTGCTGCATTTCACCAAGTCTGTAGCTTTGCCAACCGTGACAAAGCAAGAAATAGGCAAAGAAATTGAGACTATATACAAGGGCGTAACTATAAAAACTGACCGTGAAGTTTAGGTATAATCTACTCATTCCCCTTTAGTGGGTCATTTTCATCACCATAAAGTCACATTGTTATTTCTGTGTCTTGAAGGAAAAAAAATACACTCTCTATGCTCCCACTTCCTCAATCCAGCTACTGTTCCATTTCTCCTCCCTCCCAAAAGCAAAGAGGTGTTTACACACACTGTCAGCAAGTCCTCTCTCCCCCTCCTCTCCTAAACACACTCCAGTCAGGTTCTCCCCACCTCACTTGTCAGTCCACGTGACCTCCATTTCCCTGAATCCAACTGTTCGTTCTCAGTCCTCATCTTGTCTGATCAGCAGCATTTGCTTGAACTGGTCACTCCCTTTCCTTGGAAATACTTTCCTCATTTGGCCATACTCTCTAAGTTTACTTCATTGGATGCCCCAAGCTCAGTTCTTTCTTGTCCTTTTCGAACTCCAGTCCATTCCTTGGTGACCTCGTCCAGTCTCATGACTACTCAACATCTCCACGTGGATCTCAAATAATATCACAAACTCAACATATCCAATACTGATCCCCTGACCTGCTCTTCCCTACTAAGTGTGCTCTCACCTCAGCTTTTCCAACTGTAGTTAAAGACAATTCTCTCTCCAATTCTTAGTCTAAAACCTTAACTTCCTCCTTGACTCCTGTCTTACATCCCACATCCAATCCATCAGCAAATCCTGATAATTCTACTTTCAAAATACATCCAGAATCTGATCACTTCACCATAGCTACTACTACCATGGGCAAGTCAATCATCCTAATTAGTCTCCCTTCTACCTTTGGCCCTCTACAGTCTATTCTCAACAGAACATCCTGACTGATCCTTTTAAACCTTGGGGAAAAGAGGGGGAAAAAAAACCAAAAAACCTTAGGTAAATCTTGTCACTGCCCTGCTCAAAGTCCTGAGATGCTGTCTATTTCAGTGGCATTGTGGGCCCTAGGGGAACACCCTCAGCCCTTCCTTCCCTGACCATATCTCCTACCTACAACTCGCCTCACTCACGCTGCTCTAGACACACTGGCTGTGCTTCCCTGCTTTCCTCCAATTCTTACCTTGCCCAAGCTGTTTCCTCCACCTGAAATGTTCTGCCAGATACCCTAATGATGGACCAACTTCCAAACTTCCTTTGCTTGAGTGTCGCCTTTTCAATAAAGCCTACTCCAACCATCCTATTTAATTCTGTAAACTATTTCCAGACTCCAGCATACCCATTGCCCCTTGCTTGAATCTACTGTTTTTTTCCAGAGCGCTCACCACCTTCTAATACAGGATGATTCAAAGATAACTGAACACTTTGAAAACTGTGCTATTCAGTAACTGATTACATATGAACGAACCTGTGTCAAAATAACTTTTAAGGGAACAACCAGTTTAGTTCTATAAACTTTTTAATGCTCAATGGATGTCCCATTACACCATATGTATCAATCACGTAATCAAATTCACCCCAGACCCTTACCAGCTTATCACCACTGATAATGACAAAAGTAACCACAATGGGTTCCTTCATTTCCTCAAGGTTTTGAGAAAAGAGTGGCAGCAACCCAAGGTTCTTGATATATCCAAATAAGAAATCCCATGGTTTAATATCTAGTATCTCACTGGTCAGTATTTCACTCATTTTAAAAACGTTGCAAACTAGATAATTTATTTAACTCTGTGCATTGCTTATTATCTATATCTCCCTGCTAGAATTAAAACTCCATGAGGGCAGAAATCTACTTTGCTTACTAAATGCCTTCCAAGTATCTAGAACAGAGCCAGCACATGGCAGGTGCTAAAAAAAATTTTTAAATGAGCAAATCTAGGTTTTAAAGACTTGCTTTGAGAAAATTTTACTACACAAATGTGAAAAAAGTCTTCATTTTAAAAAATCTAACAATATGGTAGATATGGTATACTGGCATACGGTATCTATCCCAATTTCCATCTAGTTTACCTTCCTGTACTACAAGAACTTGAAAGCTTTATAAAGAAAAAAAAAAAAAAAGCATTTCCTGGACTCCCCTGAGGCTAGAGTTCCAGCTGTGACTTAAATCCACCAATCTCAATCTCATCATTTCAGAGAGACTTAAAAAACCAAAAGGATGCCTGATTCCACGGGCAAACACAAACACACGCACATTCGGTTCTTGGACAGCAATGCATGCAGAGGTCCCAGAGTCTAGTCCAGGGTTCCTCATAAGCTGTTGCTAGAATTCTTTGAGAGCTCACCACTGAGGTGAAAATTTTTTTTTTCTTTTTTACTTTTGTGCACCAAGCAATGGTGACATTCACAGTAACCAATCAGCCATATATGGGGTGTCTGGGTGGCTCAGGTGGTTAAGTGTCTGCCTTCAGCTCAGGTCATGATCCCAGGGCCCTGGGATTGAGCCCCACCACGTCAGGCTCCCTGCTCAGGAGAGAGTCTGCTTCTCCCTCTCTCTCTGCCCCTCCTCCCACTCCTGCTCGCTCCATCTCTCTCTCTCTCTCTCAAATAAATAAAGCTTAAAAAAAAAAAAAACACCCAGCCATATGTGACAGTGCACGGTAGGACCATGTTCACTTGGACACAGTTTGCCTTCACAGTTGGAGGCTGCATGGCACAGGGGAAGGATGGTAGTCTGATTCACCCCAGCTTCTCCCTTTCAAGTTACCTCCCCTAATCTGGTAACATTAGTAACAAAGAATTATATATTGTGAATCATTTCACTAAACTAGCACAAGAGGAGACATAAACACAAAACCCCATCTTTACAATGAAAACTACTTATCAGGGGTCCCTGGGTGGCTCAGTCAGTAAAGCCTCTGCCTTCAGCTCAGGTCATGATCCCAGGGTCCCGGGATTGAGCCCTGCAAGGGGCTCCCTGCTCAGCGGGAGTCTGCTTCATCCTCTCCCTCTGCCACTCTCCCTACCCCCCTGTCCCTACTCTCTCAAATAAATAAAATCTTAAAAAAAAAAAAAAAACTACTTATCAATGGGCTGATACATGGGCAGGTAATTCTGTCATATTCCATTTTATATGGGCTGTGGAAAACCATTTTTCAAGTGCAGCATGGCTCCAGCGATATTCAGAAAGCATTTAACTATAAATTACAGTCATCTGACACGTTAAAGATACTACTGGAATCTCAAACATGATAAACTTTTTGTTTAAAAAAAAAAATTACATACAATGAAAAGGCTGAGGCAAAGTTATATAGTAGCAGAACTTACTGACCAGAAAAGGGAGCCACCCAATTATGGAGACCCTAATGAGGCCAGAAGTAAAATTTTCCTTAGTAAAACGTTTGTACAAGGGGCGCCTGGGCGGCTCAGTCAGTTAAGCGTCTGCCTTTGGCTCAGGTCATGATCTCAGGGTCCTGGGATCAAGCCCCACATCGGGCTCCTTGCTTCGCGGGGAGCCTGCTTCTCCCCCTCCCTCTGCCAACGGCTCTGCCTACTTGTGATCCCTCCCTCTTTCTCTCTCTCACACTCTGTCAAATAAATAAATAAAATCTTTTAAAAAATAAAATAAAATGCTCGTACAAGATGTCTTAAGAGAAATTTTTAAAGTTCTACAGTACACTAACAGTAACAGTAACATATTAACATGTCATGTTTAAATGTTTAAATATTTATTTAATAAATATTTGTTTAAATATTTATGTTTAAATACCCACATAAGAAAAATAAATTTCTCTATCTAGACTGATGAGTCAACAGAGGTCACTAACTATATTAAGATTATATTCCATACATACTACATATTTATGAGTATTCTAAGATTTGAAAATGGTGAAATCAAGAAAACTTTTTTTTGCTAGAAGTACGGCCCAAAACCAACTAAGGACAGGATATTTAGTATTTTGTCCTCCTATCTAGAAACAAAAGTGTGTCTTGAAGAACAGTGTTGATGTCTGTACTGACAATGTCCCATTAACAGCTGACTCCATGTGAAGATTTGCCACTCTTGTTTAAATAAAAAAAAAAAAAAAAAGCTGACTTCACAACACAGTGTTTTCTCCACGAAGAGGTGCTATTGTCAAAAGCTCTGGGAGATGAAAAGAAAAAAGTTCTATCTGAAACTACAAAAAATGATTAAGTTTATTAAACAAAAACCTGTTCATTCAAAAATGTTTAAAGAACTATGTTACAACCTGAACAAAGAGCATATGATCTCCCACTATATGCAAAAGTCCAGTGGCTTAGTGGATGAAGAGTTCTCAACAGGCTGTCTGAGCTGAAAGGTGAAGTGCAGAGTATTTTCACAAACACAATAGGCTAAGTGCTTCGAGGACAAATTATGGCTACGGAAACTAGCCAACTTAGCAAACACTTGTTATCACATGAAACAAGTGAACAACTCTCTGCAAGACCTTAGAGAAAATATTTTGACTTCATGTGACCAGATTCTTGGGGAAAAAATCATGTGACAAAAGAAAACCTTTATAAAACTGCTCCTTTTGCTGCTTGAATTTGAGAATGAAAAGGGGTATCTGCAAATCTCAAGTCTAACTGACCTAGAGGAACAAAATTAAAAAGCAAAATTAAACAGGATTTTCTTATTTTCAAACAAGTGTAAGACTGAATGAGGGGGGCGCCTGGGTGGCACAGCGGTTAAGCGTCTGCCTTCAGCTCGGGGCGTGATCCCGGCGTTGTGGGATCAAGCCCCACATCAGCCTCCTCTGCTATGAGCCTGCTTCTTCCTCTCCCACTCCCCCTGCTTGTGTTCCCTCTCTCGCTGACTGTCTCTATCTCTGTCAAATAAATAAATAAAATCTTAAAAAAAAAAAAAAAACCACCTGAATGAGGGACCCTTTTCTCTGAATCTGCTAAGGCTGAGAACTTGACTTTGAGGGAGAAGAATTTTATGTGCTGTGATCTGATTACACACTCAAGATGAGATTTACTCATCTGTCCCTTAAAAAGTGCTGGATTTCTATGAAAGAGTACTGTCCTGGAAATCATAGGAAAATAATGAACATATGGCTGAAGGTTTTCAACTTCTCAAGTAAGAAATAATTTTGTTTTTTAAGAAGCATCAAGAGCAAGGAAGAAATCATCTTACATCACTTGAAAATGAAATCTGTCAATGGTTATTTCAAGTTCAACATAGAAAACATTCAAAAGAAAAAACAAGTTTCATATGAGAAATAAACTTAATTCTTTTAGTTTTAAAAAATAACAATTTTATTGTATAAAGCCTTTTCATAGAAAAAATCAACACATAATTGTTTGTAACTTCTGGACCTATATTTGAACCTCAAATTAGTTTAAAAAAAAGTTTGTGTTTTTTCCCAAATTCTGGTATTAATTACATCTTGGGCTCTACTTTTATTAATATTATTTTGACCTATCATTTTTAGTAGCTTTGCTATTTGACACTGTTAATGTTCACATTGTAAATAACGTTAATTAGAATCAAAGTGGTAGTGGCAAAAAGATAGAAAAGCAGACCAACAGAATGTACGTTAAAGTCTAGAAATAAATGCACACATCTATGGCTAGCTGATTTTTGGCAAGGATACCAAGACTACTCAATGAAGAGAGAATTCGAGCATACCTCAGAGATATGCAAGTTCAATTACAGACCACTGTAATGAAGCAATTATCACAACAAGGCAAGTGAAGTGATTTTTTTAGTTTCCAATGCATATAAAAGTTATGTCTACACTATACTGATAGTCCATTAAGCGTGTAATAGCACAATGTCTAAAAAAATAATGTGCATACCTTAATTAAAAAGTACTTTATTGCTAAAAAGTACAATGCTTTCATCAAGTCATAATCACCAATCGCAGATCACCATAACAAATAATGAAAAAGTCTGAAATAACACGAGAATTACCAAAACGTGACATACAAAGTGAGCAAACGCTGTTGGAAAAATGGTGCCAATAGTCTTGCCAGACGCAGCATTGCCACAAACCTTCAGTTTGTAAAAAAAAAACACACTATCTGCAAAACGTAATAAAGTGAAGCACAATAAAATGAGGTATGCCTGTAGTCCCTTCTATGGCTGGGATAACTGGACTTCCACATGCAACAGAATGAAGTTGGGCTCAAACCATATTATAAAAATTAACTGAAAATGGATCAATGACCCAAATATCAGTGTTAAAACTTAGCTGAAAACATGGAAGTAAAACTGCATGACCTTGGATTTCGCAAGAGATCCTCAGTGACAGCAACAAAAGCAAAAGCAACAAAAGAAAAAAAGACAAAGTGGACTTCAAAATTAAAAACTTTCATGCATCAAAGGACATTATCAAGAAAGTGAAAAACAAACACAGAATGGAAGAAAATATTTGCAAATCATACATCTGATAAGAGTTTAATAGCCAAATATATTAAGAACTCCTGCAATTCAACAAAAAGATAACTCAATTTAAAAATGAACAAAGGACTTGAGGGGCACCTGGCTGGCTCAGTTGGTTGAGCATGCGACTTGGGGTTCTGAGTTCAAGCCCCATGTTGGGTATGAAGAGTACTTAAAAATATTTTTTTTAAAAATGAGCAAAGGACTTGAATAGACACTTCTCTAAAGAAAATTTTCAAATGACCTATAAGCACATGAAAAGATGCCCACCATCATCAGACACTACAGAAATGCAAATCAAAATCACAGTATTACTTCATACCAACTAAGATGTCTATAATTTTTAAAATGGTAAATAAGTGTTGAAAATGTAGAAAAACTGAAACGCTCATTTGTTGCTGGCGGGAACGTAAAATGCTGCAACCACTGCAGAAAACAGTTTGGCAGTTCCTCAAAAATCTAAATATAGAATACCCAGCAATTCTACTCCTAGGTATACACCCAAAAGAATTGAAAACAGGGACTTGAACGGGTAATTGTACTTTAATGTTCGTAGAAGCATTATTCACAACAGCCAAAGGCAGAAACATTCAAGTGTCCACTAACAGATAGATGAACAGACAAAATGTGGTATATACATACAATGGAATACTATTTGGCCATAAAAAAGAATGAAGTTCTGACATACCCTACAACACAAACCTTGAAAATATTATGTTAAGTGAAATAAGTCAGATACAAAACAACAAATATTATATGCTTCCACCTATATGAAATATCTAGAATAGGCAAATTCATAGAGATATAAAGTAGATCAGAAGTTTACCAAGGGCTGGAGGCAAAGGAAATAGGGAGTCATAGTCTATTAATAATTACAAAGTGTCTGTTTGCGTGACCAAAAAATTTTGGAAATAGTGAGGTTCACTGCACAACTCTGTGAATTAAAATCAATGCCACTGAATCAAAAGCTTAAAAATGGTTAAAATAGCAAATTTTATGTTAGATACATTTTACCACAATAGAAAAATTATAAAAAATTAACTTACATTATTTAAATTAAGTCCATCAAGCCTATCTTTATTTTTTTTAATGTATTTATTTGAGAGAGAGAGAGAGAAAGAGCATGAGCAGTGGGGAGACGCAAACAGGGAGGGAGAAGCAGACTCCATGCTGAGCAATGAGCCCGACATAGGGCTCGATCCCAGGACCCTGAGATCACGACCTGAGCTGAAGGTAGACACTTAACCGACTGAGCCACCCAGGCGCCCCAAGCCTATCTTTTAAAAAAATGAATCCCATTTTAGCTGAAGTCAGTAATTTAATAGAAATTTATTATCTTCACTATATGAGGTTTTAAAAATCATGAAAAGGAAAAACATTAGTTTCCAGAATGGTAAGGTAAATTTAACTACCTATTTGCTTTTCATGTAAGGTTCATTAAAGTTTTGTGTGTGTGTGCTTTAAAGAAAAATAAAACTACTCTTGTATACATCATATACCACAAGCCATAATTTATTAATATCTTGTGTAGTAAAAATCTGTGGTAAGACGCCTAGGCCTACTTATATGAAGTAAAAAAATAAAGTGGGAAATTCAAGAAATGGAAAACTTGTTTTTCCTACCTGCGTTACTAACTCACATTAGAGCTTATACCCTTTATGGGGATAGAGATCCACACGAAAGAGTAGATAAATTAACTGGCCAAAATAAACAAATGCACAGGAAAATATTCTCTTTCAAAAGAGCGTTAACAATCATTACTGGAAAGGGCGCTTGGATGGCTCAGACAGTTAAGTGTCTACCTTCGGTTCAGGTCATGATCTCCAGGTCCTGGGATCAAGCCCTGCATCGGGCTCCCAACTCAGAAGGGAGTCTGCTTCTCCCTCTCCCTCTCCCTCTGCTTGTGCTCTCTCTCTCTCTTTCTCTCTCTCTCCCCTCCAAATGAATAAATAAAATCTTTAAAAAAAAAAAAAAACTATTACATAAACCTAAAATTTCAAATGCTGCCCCACCAGCTTTGAGACTCACAGGGTCCCAAAGGCCTAATGTCTTACCACATGTATTCCCATCTACCACGAAAGACTTCACCCAGCTAGTTCCACCATCAGCTGAACCAGCTGCACTCCACTCAGTCCTCAAGCTGTCAGCCCTGAGAATTATTCTAACAAACTAATCACATCCTCCCGTACTCGTTACTTCATCCTTTTGTTCTTACAAAGCCTGCCTGCCATGGCCTCTGTGACTGGTTCACCTTATGCCCAAATGCAACCCCCATGAGACATGCAGTATCCTCCACTCCCCAGTCGTGAATATAGGACTAATAAACTGTTACTATCATCTGGTCAATGTCAGGTAGTAGCCATCTCATACCATTTAAGACAGAAGATCCCTCCCCTTCACCAATGAATTGAATAGGTGATCAAAAAACAATTACTATATCTAAACTTTCTCTTCACACTAGTATCACTGCTGCAGATGTTCTAATTTTTATGCAGGAATTCCCTGAGACCTGAAAATTATTTCATGGACCCTTCAGGGTATAAAGAAACAGAAAGGCCGCAGGCAGGGCTGGTGCAGACCACAACAGGTACTGGTCCACTGTGGTTCTAAGCTAGTACATACAGCAAGGCATTCCTGACCACCACAGCCTCCTGACCACCACAGTTTCCCGATTTTATTAATTTTTTTATAAAGTAAAAATTCAGTTTATTCATCTGTTTATGACACAGTACACAACAGGCAAAGTATTTCACATTACAGATTTTGTTTCCAACTCCTTGGAATGTTCATTTCTTTGGCCGATAGAAGAGACTAGACATGAGAGGCAGGCCATGCTTAGGCAACTGAAATAAAGATGAGGAGGGGGGGCAATGATAACGTCATCCTCGCAGGGATGGGCACAAGGGGACAATTGGTCACAAGCTATTTTCTGGAACTATTAGCTAGAAACAAAGGAGCACCACTCTTGGATACTCATGCCATCATGGGCCTCAGTCATCCCCACCACACAGGTACAGCAGTGCTTGCAGGGAGTTGCCTTTGGTGTCTTGCTGGATGCAGTCATACAAGAACCTGCCATACTTTCTCTTGAACTCAGACCTAATTTTCAACATGTCCACTTCACTGTGAGAGATACCATGACTCTATTCAGGACTTCATTGGGGCACCTGGCTGGCTCAGCCAGTAGAGCCTGTGACTCTTGATCTCAGGATCATGAGTTTGAGCCCCACGCTGGGTGCAGAGATTACTTTAAAAAAATTTTTTTAAGATTTAATCAGGACTTTATCATGAGTCCCTTTGTCCTTTAAGGGCTTGTTTTGAATGCACTGGATCAGGTTCAGGAAAGCATTTTCCAGGTTTCCTTTGACCTCCTCTTTGAGGCTCTCCAGCATGTCATAAAGATTCAGGAAAGGATTATTCAAAGTATCATTTATGTGCTCTTACCAAGTAAACACATTAAAAGTGAGAGTTTGGGACACATATTTTCAGATTAACCTAACTTTCTTTCTTTTGATAGGATTAATTAATTTGTAAAGGAACAACTGAAAATGACAGTAAATCTTGACTTCTACAAGGTCTTGGAAAAGTTTTCTTACTGTATCTTCCAGACTCCAAGGTCCTTGAGTGTAAGGGATTAAGCCTCATTTGTCTTTGGGTCCCCCAATGCCTGGAACAGTTCTTAATAGTTTGCTAAAGTCTGTGCTCTAGATAAACAAATATATTAACTGAATGAGGATGTAGAAATATGGCTCAGATGCTGGTATAACTGAGTGGTTACTGGTTAGACAATCTTGCCTGTAAGATCCAGCCAATGGATCAATATCAAACTAGACAAATGAGAAGTTCAAACTGTGCAACAGGTAAAGGACAGTATCATCTTGGTTTTGAAAATGACATATTTGCATGGAATATTAGAGAAATTATTATTTCAGAAGGGAGTGTAAACTAGTATAGCTGTTGTAGAAAGCAATCAATATTCAGTGAAATTAAAAATGTGTTATACTTTATAACCCAACAATTTGACTCCTGAGTATGTATCTCAGAGATACTCTTCAGAGATCCTTATGGCGACAGAAATGAGAATGTTTACCATAATTTTGTTTGTAGCAAAGGACAGGAAACAATATAGGGGCAGTTCCTTAGACCTGGACAAGAGGGGCCTCTGCTCTGGACCCTGCACTTTAAAAGTCTTCATATATCACAAAGAAACAAAAAGTATATTTCTTGAAGTACATATGGGCACCTTGGTCACTAACTTGGTACTTAGGGCTAGCATGGTATGACCTGTAACCGTACATATTCTCAGTTGTAATTCCTGTCTCTGTTCATCGCTGCAGTTGGTCAAAATGTTGGCAATAGTGACCTCACTCACACCGTTGGTCTTGATGGCTATTTCAATGTTCAGAACATCACACTCAACATCAAAACTGGTGTACCCTCTGACTAACCTGTATGTACCTGGGGGTGTGGAGAGAGCACCCTCCAAGCTGAGCTTGCAGAGAATTTCGTGAACAGTAGACATTTTGGAAGAGGTTGGGCCAGATGCTGAGAGCTGCAAGCATCCCCAGTTGTGAAGGCAACAGTTTCCTGATTTTAAAACATCAGTGTCCTTCTAGCAATGAAGATCTAGAAGCAATTTCACAGACAGGAGGTCCCTTAATCATAAAAGAGAAAATATCTCCCTTGGTTTCTCAGTTTTATGTAGGGGATTTGGGAGTTGTTGTTTACAGCTCAACCTAGAATCTCTTTCTTTAAATCTCCGAACAATTCTGTAAGCCACTTAAAACCTGTGCCAGATACTGATTTATTGCCCCTCATCTCCAAATTCACAGTTTTGTCAGCTCTGTGAAAATGGATTTGTGTCCTTAAAATATGAATTTCTCTGCCAGCTGGCAAGCTATTAAACTTTGTCAAGAGGGCACTGGAAAGACATTGCAGAGGAAAAGGATTTTGCTTCCTGACTCTAGGGTGTTCGCCTGGCTGCAGCAGGCAAGGCTTCTCTAGGACCCATTCCTGCAACAAGGATGGCTTCTACAGCACCAGCCTCCTGTGGCACATGCAGCTTCTCCAACAGGAGTCTAAGCTGTTCTGTAGCAGGGTGCCTCTGGTGAGACATCTTCCTATGAACAGCTTTCCCTGGTACCCTACATGGCGAACACCCAGCAAATTCCACTAGTGTCACACCACACCTACTTACCTTGACCTTGCCCCTTCCAATCTTGACCTTGCCCTTTTCAAGTCTCCAGTGGGGGTAGGGACCCACTCTCTCTCAGCACTGGGGGTAGTAATTGGTCTTCATATCAGCCACTCCTCTATTCTTTAGAGCTATCTTTACTTCTTGCTGATAAAGCCTTCAATTCTCTAATCCCTGTTAGAGCCAATAAATTTTTACATTAATTTTTCCCTGTTAAATTACCACATGGTTTCTATTTCCTGATTTGACCCAGACTAATACATCCCAACAATTCTTTAAACTATTTAGTACCCTAAACTAAATAAACCCTCTCTGCTTAAGGTACCTAGAGTGAATTCTATTCTCTGCAACTCAGACTTCCATTTTCTTTTTCAATAAAGAATTTTGTGGGAAAAAAAATCATAAATACCTTTAGAGATTAGATAAATCTATGATATCATTTTTTTAATTAGTAAGTGATACTAATTATGCATAGCCAGGGCTAAGAACAGCTTCTGATGATTATATTCCTAGGTCAGCCTATTAAATACTTTAATTGTAATATTAACTCCAACTTAGAATACTATTATTCCTGTTATGCTTAACCACTATTTAAAAATTTAGTCTGCAATGAGATACCACTTCACACCCACTAGAATGGCTATAATAAAAAAAAAAAAATTCAGACAATAACAAGAGATAGCAAGGATGTGAGAAACTAGAACCCTCATACATTGCTGATGGGAATATAAAATGGTACAGCTGCTTTGAAAACAATCTGGAAGTTCCTCAAAAGGTTAAACATAAAGTGACCATGTGACTCAGCTATTCCATTTCTAAGTATATACCCAGAGAAATGAAAACTTATATCCACACAAAAATTTGTACACAAATGTTCACAGCAACATTACTCATAACCAAAAAGTGGGAATATGTCCCACCCAAATGTCCACCAACCAATGAATAGATAAATAAAATGTGATATAGCCATACAATGGAATATTATTTAGTGATAAAAAGAAACAAAGTACTGATATGTGCTACATGAATGAACTTTGAAAATATTACGCTAAGTAAAAGAAGCCAATCATGAAAGACCACATCATATGATTCCATTTATATGAAATATCCAGAATAGGTAAATCTACACAGACAGAAAGATTAATGGTTACCTAGGACTAGTAGAGAATGGGATGGGGGAGAGGGGACACATTAAAAGATGTGGAGTCTCTTTTGGGGGCAATAAAAATGTTCTAAAATTGACTGTGGTTATGGTTGTGATGTGCGAAACAAAGGCAGAAAAAAATGTAGATAAAATTAAATGTCCTTATAACCTGCAGCCTATTAGCAAATACTTGGGGTAGACAGATTATAACATTCCTCCAAGATCCTGTGAGTCTTCTTTAGCATATGAAAGTCTTTTTGGAACTTCCCTTATCTTTACTTCCCCCCCCCCACCCCCAAGGTATATAATCAGTTGCTCTTCCCAATCCCCCCAGTGCATCAGGGAGCCGAAGCACATTCTGCCCATGGGTCCTGTCCCCGGGCTTTAATAAAAACCACCATTTTGCACCAAAGACATCTCAAGAATTCTTTGTCGGATGTCAGCTCCAGACCCCACCAACTCCAACATTCTAAAAACTACATCAGTTGCATAACTCTGAATAGCAAAGGACACTGAATTGCATATTGTAAAGTGAAAATTGTACATTTTGTAAGTTATATATCAACAAAACTGTTTAAAAAAAAAAGAAAAACAAAAACCTTAGTCTCTGCCAGAACCTTCTAAACCAACCGATCCTCAAATTACGGTCAGGGGCTTACACCCTCTGTAGTTCAGCACCTGATTCCCATGATAAAATATAATATCCTTTTACACAAAACCAAAACTGACCCACCTGGGTCTTTAGGAAATGTATTCTAAGTTATTCATCCAGCAGAGATTTAAAAAAACAAAAAACAAAAAAACCTGCTGTGCTGTACATAAAAATCCACAGTATACTTTTCCCTAGTGAGAGAAATTATATGAGATGACTTTTATATATTTAAAGATGGCTTGAACTAGAATTAAATGTGGGAATTAGACCTTAGCAGAAAATCATACAAGCAAGATCAACTTGCTTAACCCAGCCCACGCATAAGGAAAACCAAGCAATTTTACATACCCTAGCTCAAGGAAAGTAAAAATGTTGGATTTTCTGATTTTTTTTTAGATTTTCCTGATCTTTTGCTCTCAACTAAAGCTAGTTCCAGAGCCCAGGGAATCAAAACTGAAGGGCTCAGCTTTCACTGGCTTAACCCTAAAATCAAGATCAGCCACCAAGTAAGTATGCATACACACAGAAAGGCATTAAACATCATACATGTAAGCTGTCCTAATTTTCATTCCACATACAAGCCATGAAAGAAATTCTGACACACACCCTAAAATTAAGGTTGTATGTTCTAAATATGTAAATACTTCAAATATACATGGTTTTTAATTTATTTCAAATCAAACTAAAAAAAAAGAAAAAAAAATGCAAAGAAACATACACTATTCATACCCTAAAGTACAACCTAAATCTTTTAAATACAATCTGAGAAATATGATTCCCTTCTGACTTGCCTTGTTTAAACAACTTGGTCCTATTCCCACGCAACCAGAATAAGCTCATTATTGTACTTTCATCTGTTCACAACTGGGCCCCCCTACAAGACATCATTAGGCAAAAAGCTTCCACTGTTTAAAAACTTTGGGGAAACATTGCTCTAGTCAACAATGATTACCTTTGCCATTAAAAATTAGACATTGTTCTTGCTGGAGTGGATGCGGACAACTCAGGAAAGACTACAGTTAAAGAAGATCTGGGTACTTGGTTCTACTCTGGATCATTGGGAAACAAGTTCATTGAAAAAGCATCATCTTTTGTCAGCTTTCTCTAATTGTTTCATGATCTGAAAAGAAGAAATCACTTCTTAAGAACATAAGGAAGCTAGTATTCCCCCACAACAGTCGTGTCAATGTGATGGAAAACTGTAAATCCTGATTGCTGAATAAAAAAATCCGAAAGAATATGACCGTATCCTTAGTAACATTACTGAAGAAAAAGTGAGAAACTTTAAGGGAAGGAGGTAAATAATATCTGTTGTCTAAGAAAGAGGAGTAACATTCCCAGCAAAAAGGCATATAAAGATTATTTCCATTTAAATTAAGAGAGAAGTATCTATGTTGGACATAGCCTGCATATACTAATCTATACATTCATAAACATTAACCTACTCTAAATTACTATTACTAAGGTATACATTTTCATCCAGTTACTTTATTCATATGCCATTCAATGATTATAGCTCTTACACAACCAAGGATTGCGGCAAATACAGAACCCCATGCACCCAAAAATCCACATAAAATTTTTGACTCCTCCCAAATTTATCAATAGCCTACTATTGACCAGAAATCTTAATAATGTAAACAGTCAATTAACACATATTTTGTGTTATATGTATTATATGCTGGATCCTTATAATACAGTAAGCTAAAGAAAAGATTATTAAAATTATAAGGAAAAAATATGTTTACAGTACTGTACTTATCAAAAAAAATCTGCCAATAAGCAGACTCACACAGTTCAAACCTATGTTGTTTAAGGGCCAACTGTAGTTTATGAATGTTTTAGCCCAATCTGCAAACAGGAAAATTTATTTCACTTACATTATTGTCATTAATTTTACCAAAAAACTGTGGGTAAGAGTAAACCTATAAAGGTTATACCTTTTAACTTTCTTCATCACACATCCTCATTAAAAACACAAGTTTGGATAGTTCACACACTACCCTATAAAGATGTTTCAGCACTTACAGAAGGTCTAATTTGCTATGGGATGTTTTAATTATACTACAAATAAAAAGATTTTACTGTTGGGGGAGCAGAATCACACCACACTTCAATCTAACTAAATAATAACAACTTATTTAATATAACACTTCCCTCAACTCAGATTCCAACTATTCTCAGACTTAAACAAATGCCAAAATTCCTAACTCTATATAGGTGATATTTGAAATTAAAATTCCTGCCTTGAAACACACATTTTCCTTGCCTCTAACCTATGATTGACCCATTAAAATGGTTTGTTTTGTTTGTTTTTAAAGGAAAGTATCACAGCCAACCTCAGCTCCAACAAAAATCAAAATATACAAGATATGAGAGATCAAAAAGTCACAGGCATATAAAAAACAAATAGCAAAATGACAAAAGTTCCTCCTTACCAGTAATTATTTTAAATATAAATGGATTAAAACTTCCAATGAAAAGGCAGAGGAGGGCAGAATGGATTTAAAAAACATAATCCAGAGGCACCTGGGTGGCTCAGTCAGTTAAGTGTCTGCCTTCAGCTCAGGTCATGATCCCAGGGTCCTGGGATCGAGCCCCACATAGGGCTCCTTGCTCAGCAGGAAGCCGCCTTCTCCCTTTCCCACTCCCCCTGCTTGTTTTCCCTTTCTCGCTGTCTCTCTCTCTGTCAAATAAATAAATAAAATAAAATAAAAACTTCTATCTTGTTAAAAAAATAAATAAAAAAATAAAAAACATAATCCAACAATACGCTCTCTACAAGAACTCATTTAGATATAAAGGCACAAATAGGTTGAAAGTAAAAAGATAGAAAATTATATTCCATGCAAATAGTAACCAAAAGCTATATGGGGTAGCTCTACTAACATCAGACAAAATAGACTTTAAATGGAAAAAGATTACAAGAGACAAAGAAGGACACTAACTATTAATAAAAGATTAATAACAATTATAAACATTCACATACCTAATAACAGACCATCAAAATACAATAAGCAAAAACTGACAGAATTAAAGGCAAAAATAGACAGTTCTACAGTAATTGTTGGAGACTTCAATACCCACTGTCAGTAATGGATAGAACAATCAGACATAAGATAAATAAGGAAATAGCGGACTTGAACAACACTATAAACCAACTAGAGATAACAGACTTATACAAAATACTACCTAACAACAGAATATGTATGTTCTTCTCAAATGCACATGGGAAATTCTCCAGGATAGACCACCTTTTAGGCCACAAATTAGGTCTCAACAGATTTTAAAAGATAGATATTATACAAAGTATCTTCTCCAACCACAACAGGATGAAGTTAGAAATAAATAAGAGAAGGAAAACTGGAAAATCCACAGATTTGTGGAAATTAAACAACACACTCCTTAACAACCAATAGGTCAAAGAAAAGATCAAGGGAAACGAGACAAATTAAAACAAAACATAGCAAGATTTATGGGATGCAGAGAAAACAGTGCTAGGAGGGAAGTTACAGCTATAAACACTTACATTAAAAAAGTAAATTTTAGAAAGGGGGGAGTGTACCTGGGTGGCTCAGTCAGTTAAGCACCTGCCTTCAGCTCTGGTCATGATCCCAGGGTGCTGGAATAGAGCCCTGCATCAGGCTCCCTGCTCAGCGGGGAGGGGAGCCTGCTTCTCCCTCTCTCTCTCTGCCCCTCCCCCAATCATTCTCTCTCTCTCTCTCTCTCTCTCTCTCTCTCTCTCGCTCTCTATCACAAATAAATTTTAAAAATAAATAAAGATCTCAAATCAACAACCTAACTTTACAAATTTAGGAACTAGAAAAAAGAAAACACAAAGTTAGCAGAAGGAAGAAAATAAGGACTAGAGCAGAGATAAATAAAATAGAGAATAGAAAAATAATAAGAGAAAATTTAAAAAATTGGTTCTTTAGAAAGATTAATGAAATTAACAAACCTTTATTAAACTTAAGAAAAAACAAAGAAGACTCAGATCATTAAAGTCAGGAAAGCAAGTGAAGAGACATTACTATTGATTTTACAGAAATACAAAGGATTTTAAGTGAAGAGTATGAAAAATTGTGCACCAACAAACTGAGTAACCTAAATGAAATTGACAAATTCCTAGAAACACAAACTTACCAAAATTAAACAAAAAGAAACAGAAAATCTGAACAGATTCATAACTATTGAGATTAGATGGGTAATCAAAAACTTCCCAACAAAGCCCCAGATTTGATTGTTTCACTAGTGAACAAAACATTTAAGAAACATCAATCCTCAAATTCTTCCAAAAACCTGAAGAGAATACTCCCTAATTCTATGAGGCCAGCACTGCCCTGATACCAAAGCCAAAGACATTACAAGAAAACTACAGATCAATATCCTTTATGAACACTGATGTACAGATCCTCAACAAAATAGCAGCAAACCAAATTCAGCAGCACAAATGCAAATCAAAAACACAATGTGGTACCTACCATCACACACCCATTAGAATGACTCCACACACCACCACCACCCCTCAAAAAAAGACTAATCACACAGAAAACAAGTGTTTACAAGGATGTGGAGAAACTGGAACCCTCGTTGGTGTCAATGTAAAATGGTGCAGCTGCTATGGAAACAATAGGGTTGTGACTCAAGAACTTAAAAACAGAATTACCATATGACCAAGCAATTCCACTTCAGAATATATACCCAAAAGAACTGAAAGCAGGGCCTCAAAGAAGTATTTGTACACCCATGTACAAAGCAGCATTATTCACAATGGCCAAAGGTTGGTGAAGTAACCCAACATTGACAGATGATGCGGTATATACAAACAATGGAATATTATTCAGCCCTAAAGAAGGAAATTCTGATGAATCCTGAAGACAGTGCCAAATGAAACAGCCAGTCACAAAAGGGCAAATACTGTATGATTCTACTCATAAGAGGTACTTAAAGCAGTCAAATTCATAGAGAAAGAAAATAGAATGGTGGTTGCCAGGGGCTACAGGAAGAAGGAAATGAGGAGTTATTGTTTAATGGGTACAAAGTTTCAGTTTTGCAAGACAAAAAAAATCTGAAGATGGATGGTGTGACGGTTGCACAACAATGTGAATGTACTTAATGCCAATAAACTATATACTTAAAAACGGTTTAAATGGTAATTTTTGTATTTTATATATATATATATAGCCATAATTTTAAAAGTAAATTTTTTAAAAATCAAAATATGAACCAAAATATGACTATAAATCAGTATGTTAAGAATTGGGAAAAATAAGTCTCAAATGAAAACACATATTCAAATTGATGAGATGGAATTAACAAATGAAAAAGACATTCTCAACAGGCACAGAAAAAAACCCAGAACTCTAGAGTTGTAGGAAGCTTCAAAGATCACCTGGGAGTCAAATTCTCTTACTTTGCAATTAGGAGAAGCTCATCAAGGAGGTTTGCTGTCTTGCATATCCATTACCACTTCTACCTACATGCAACTAGAAACTGTGCCACAATAAATTAATAAATCTGGAGAATTCTTGTCAAAAGTAGTATTCTTTTCAATTCATTAAACTCATTATATGTAGGCAGTGTTCACATTTTTATTACCATTATTCTATCATAAATCTTTCATAAACCTTATTACTTGTATTCCCCATGTTACCTATACCCTTATAATCTTCATAATCTTAAATCATTTTCCCCCTAAGGTAGGATGTGAGGCAAGGACAGCAAGTGCTGGGTACCTCTCCTTAGGATGGTTCATCCTCAGCATGAATTAGGTAAGAAATGAACAGAGATTAAGAAGGGAAGCTAAGATGCTTATTTTAGCTTAAGAGCTCGGTATCAGTTGAGCTTTCCACACGGTGTCTTCACTATTTGTCTAATATATAACCCCCCATATTAGATTTGAACATCTGTAGGATATGTACTCCTAAATCATTTTGTTTTTAGACAGTGTAATTTCAGATTACTAATACTATAGTTCCCCAGTATCAGCACCTGACTAAAACCCTTAAGAAACCTCAACTTTCTGTGAATAACCTTTAATGGGCTTAAATTTAAAAAAAAAAAAAAAAATTAAGAAGGCCTTTACTGGGGCCCAAAAGTCTGAAGCAAAAACAGACTAGTGATTGTCACTACCACTTCCTTTCCTTATCAAAGTTTGGTAGGAATCAGCTGATTTATACCAGAAGTCCTCAAAATGTGGTCCATGGTCCCCTCGGTTCCTGACACCTTTCTAGGGGGTCCACAGGTCAAAACTATTTTCATAACACTAAAATATCATTAACCTTTTTAACTGTATTAACATTTATACTAATGGTACAAAAGCAATGATGTGTAACATTTTTGGCATCTTGAAACAACTTATGCTACTGGCACCAAGCTGCGCTATTAATCATTATATTTTTCACCATCAAGTACCAGTAGCTATTGGGGGGGGAGCCTTTTTCATTTAAGAATGTCCTTTAAGGGGTGCCTGGGTGGCTCAGTCGGTTAAGCATCTGCCTTCAGTTCAGGTCATGATCCCAGGGTCCTGGGACCAAGCCCTGCATCCGGCTCCCTGCTTGGCGGGGCATCTGCTTCTCTCTCTCCCTCTGCCCCTCCCCATGCTCGTGCTCTGTCTCGTTTGCTCTCTCTCTCAAATAAATAAATAAAATCTTTCAAAAAACAGAGTAAAGACTAATAATTTTACTAAATCTCAGCCCTTGAATATACATCTTTTTAAATATTTTATGTGACAAAATGGTAAGTACACATGAAGCATTTCTGGCCACATACTGAATTATAATAGCTGATGGCTGTCTTAAGGTAAAGTACTTGTGACTGAACTGAGGTCTTACACTAGCCTCTCCTTTTTCATGAAACACCATTTTTACTTGAAAGAATGACTACGGTTATTCAGACTTAGGTATTTTGGCAGAGGTTGTCTCAGAGATGGACAAAATCTGCTTGTCACTTCTAGGAAACAACTGGCAATCATATTTCTTGCCAATGATAAAATATGAGCTTTCAAGCAAAAATCAGATTTCTGGAAAACTCACACCTACCATCAATCATGTCATGACCTGGACAGCTTCCCAATAATTTGTTTCTAATAGGATAAGTGGTGATATTAACAAATGTGATTTTTTAATAATATATGAAATGTGTCAACATGTGGAAGATCTGCATAACTGAACTAATACTTAGGAAGGACCGTGGCATGATGTTACAAATTCAGGCATAGTTATCTAAGATCCATTCAATGTTCAGACTAACGGATTTTAATATAACATTATGAAAAAAGTCCATTGATATTATCTCAGATTACATGCTGCAAATAACTAAAAAACCAACACATGTTGAGCTGTGATGTAGCACCAAACAAGAAAATCCATTACTATCTGAAAAGACTATTAAGCCTTTTCTAGCCATTAGCTATGTAAGGCTGGATTTCTCCTTCTATACACTTCAAACCCAAAAACATATTGCAACAGACTAAATGCAGGAGCAGATAGAAGAATCCAGATGTTTCTATTAAACCAGACATTACAGAAAAATGTAAAACAAAGCCACTCTTCTCATTGCCGCATTCCTTTTGAAAAATACTTATTTTTCAATAAAAAAGCTTATATTAACATATTATTTGTCATATTTAAGTGAATTAATAAAAGTTATATATCCCTTTTTAATTTATAATATAATAACTACAGACATAATCCACAAAAGCTCTTTGGGGTGCTCAATAATTCTTAAGAATGTAAAAGGGTCCTGAAATCAAAAGTCTGAAAACGACTGATTTAAAGAACTCAGTACTAATATCAGATCCCTGCAAATGAAGGACAACAGTAAGTACATAAAATCAATAATTTAAAAAAAAAAACTTTCCTAGAAAAATTACACAAAAGCTAAAAAGGAATACAATGTCTAATCAAAACCAACCTCACTCTCTAACACTGATAAAGAAGAAAACAAAAGAATGCATAGATGAAAGTGATTTTGTACGTCCTGGAAACATCATGCAATATCTTGATCAGATAAACCCATATATACCTATTAATAGTTTGATAGATAGTATTTTTGATAGCACATGACAGTCAAAGAAACACGCAATCACAAACTCAAAAACAGGTGATTAAAATAGCAGTCACCACCACTATGAGGGAGACAATCCAAGATTCTGTCAGAAGGGACAAACAGGGATACTTCAGCACCTCTCCAGCAGCATCGCACGGCACCCAGCTCAGGGTCTAGCTGTTCTATTTAAAACTAAATTACATGCTTCCACGGCAGGATAGTGAGACTAAGCTCTCATTTAGTCCCAAAGGAGCAAATGGGTCACAGTGGAATTATTCTACAGAAATAATGCTCCATCAGCCTAAAGTCCCTCTTCAGCTTTCTGGATCCCTTGGAAGAGTGAGGAAAAGCAGTAGCAGTAATATTTACTGAACGATTACTTCGTGCCAGGCACTGTGGGCTAAGCATTTTATGTGTATTAACTCATTTAATATTCAAGATCTTAAGGGTATAACTATTATTACCCCCATTTTTGGAATTGAGAAAACTGAAGCATAAAGAGGATAAATAACTTCCCTCACGCAAAGCCAGGATTCAAACCCAGCCAGGCTGGCTATGAAGACCAACTCCCTAGCCATTACAGTACAGAGGCACAGTAACTAAGAATAATATATAAAATTTCAAATTTCATGTCCACTCTAAACAACTTCTGTCATTCACATCAAGACCCATTGCCTAACGGAGGCTCCCAGCTTGCAGAGAGCCCTCTGACAGTTTCATCCATTACTACTGATACACTGTTCAACTTCCAGGTACTGAGCAATCTTAAGCAAGAGTACATTTTCGAAGGTGAATACTATGGAGATTTATCGAAAACTCCAAAATGTAGAATCTAATACAAATTAGGTAATTTCAAAAGTCTTGAATCTCTTTTCCCTCTGCTGTTGGAGATAAAAACCATTACTATACAGGAGTCTAGCTAAACTGTTCCAAAGAGAATAATAATGCCTCAGTTCAAGTCAAAGGGAAAAGCTTTATAAAAATTGCCTCTACAAAAGCTTAAATTACATTAAAACACTTAAATGTTTTGCAGTGTTGGTTAATAACAAGAGGAACTGTAAGTCTACACCCTTGATTTCAAAGCTCGGAGTGAGATTGCAGTTCTAAGTGTAGAAGCAATTAATTCAAGGCAGAGTTTTGAGGTCATTAAAAACAAATCTGTAACTTCGTTGTAGAACATAACTCAAGCGAGGTGGAACGGGAAACTAAAGAAGTCATATTACAACAAGAAAACAAGGAGCAGGGGCGCCTGGGTAGCGCAGTCCTTAAGCGTCTGTCTTCGGCTCAGGGCGTGATCCCTGCGTTGCGGGACCGAGCCCCACATCAGGCTCCCCCGCTGGGAGCCTGCTTCTTCCTCTCCCACTCCCCTGCTGTGTTCGCTCTCTCGCTGGCTGTCTATCTCTGTCACATAAATAAATAAAATCTTTTTAAGAAAAATAAAAATAAAAAAATAAGGAGTAGATAAGACACGGCTATCTCACAGCAATTACAGGGCTAATGACAGAAATTACAGGAAATGCTTCTAGATCTCCCAGGGTTTTGTTTGGTTTTGATTAGTATTTGGCACACGTTTTGAAACAGGTACCATTCAAAGCGCCTTAAATAAACTACTACTTTTTAGCGTACTGAACTGAAAACATTCCACTACGCTATTACAAAAATAGCTTTCTAGTTTTCTCAGGAAAAAAGACAATTTATAAGAAGAATTCAGAGGTTACTAAAGAAAGTGATGACTCGATTTACATAAAGATTACAACACGGACATAAAAGGTAAGTGAAAATGAGTGATCAAGAAGACCGTTCACGTCCTTTCTCACTGCAAATTGTCGTGCATCATAATTAAACACTGCTACAATTTTCAACACCTGATAAAAACAAAACACCCACAAGGAATTAACATTGCCAAAAAAAAAAAAAATCCGCTAAGTGTTAACAATGCATTAGGTCATCAGCAGTGCTGGATCTTCAAGCACTGAATTGAGCAAGCTATATTAAAACAAGAAATGGTCTTTAAATTATCAACATTCACATCGATTATGCTAAGATGTATAAAAACTCCATTCTATAATGGGTAAATGCCCAGGAAACCAATCGATTCAAAACTGCACTGATACTTATAAGAGGCTTAACCGGCACAAGCGGGAAACAACAACCGTAGAGCCAGACAAGCCTTTGCGTTGGGGTTGCAGGAGTCCTTGAATACTTGCAATTAAGAGCCCGCAACTCAGGAAGAAAGGCTGTAAGGAAACTCTGCACTGTCATCTAGGGCGATCTGATTCAGGTTCAAATCAAACCCAAATGCGACAAGTTGTAAACAGAGAACACACTTCAGGCCAAACCGGTTACCCCCTGAAAGGAAGCAAACCTAGCCACCGCCTAAATCACATCACAGCAACACCACCAGAAAGCTAGGCGCGCCTAGGGTGTGGGTGCCGGGTGGGTGCCGAGGTGGGTGGAGATGCAGGGCGCGCGCCCGCCCCCGGCCCGCCGCCCCTCAGCTCTGCTCCGCGCTGCACCGCGGCGACCGGCGCTCCCAGCCCCACAGAAAGGGCAGGGCACGGGGGCCGCTTCTGCCCAAAAACTGCGTCGGGGACCCTCCGCCGGGGATTGAGGCGGGGGCCACTGAATGTCCGCATTGGAGGCGGGGTGGGGCGTTTTCCAGAAACCAGCCAAAGCCCCAAACCATCAGGGGTTTCCCTCCAGCTCCGGTCCACTCGTCCCGAGAGACAAGCGTTACACAACCTGTCAGGTGAGGGGAGGCGGGGTCCCAGGACGCAGACAGCGGCGGGCCCACGGTCGCTCCTTCCCGCTTCTCCCGCCCCCGGGAAGCCGAGGCCGGGGTAGAGCAGAGAGGCGGCGGGCAAGCGGGCAAGCCGCAGCGGAGGGGCGGCCGACTCGGACGCGCGGCCGGCAGCGGGGCGCTCACCGGCTCAGGACGGGGCGCTGGCAGGGACTGGGCAGTGCCGCAGCACCCCGGCTCGGCGTCGGCTGCGCCAGCGGCTGCTCTCTGGAAGAACGGCGGACTCCTCGCCGCCCGCCGCCCTGCGTTTTCATACAAACCCCAGTGGCAGGCAAGGCGGAGGCGGCGGAGGCGGCGGCGGAACCTGCCCGCATCCCGAGCAACGTCAGCGCGGCGCCCCGCCCACCGCACGCCCGGGGCCAGCGGGCTAGCGCGCGCTGGGCAGCAGGGAGGGCGGAGCGCGCGTGCGCGCGTGCCGTCTGGGCAAGCGCTGGGGGGAGGGTGGGGCACGCGCGGGCCTGAGCGGGGATGGGACTGGGGGAGCGCGCGTGGGCAAGGAGGGAGCGTGCGCAGGAAGGAAGGTGGGGCGCGCGCGCCGGCGTTAGGTGCTGTGGGGCGGGGAAGGCGCGGCAGAGGTCGGGGGACGAGGATTGCACGCGTCGCGGGTTCTGTGCTTGCGGCGGGCGTCCAACCGAACCGAACCGGTTCGCGGGCGGCTCCCCACTCTTTGCAATTCACCTTCGTGTAAGGTCCCAATTAGAGCCTCCCGCCTTTTCCCGGAAGTAAGCCGGCGCCCACCCCCCACTACCATCGATCACCCCCCTCTTAGGAGCCTGTTAGCTGCACTGGTGGAACGCTTCTTAATTCCTCCACGTGGCACCAGGGTCGCATCAGCCCCTGGGGACCGCGGTGAAGCTCAGCCTCTTCCTGACCTCAAGGAAAGTCCATAAGAAGAAGCTGGAAAGCAGTTACCATAGCTGGGCTCCCAGAACACAAGGAAATTGCACCTTATAGCCAAACGTCTATGAATTAGATGCCTAGAGCTACGGAGAAGAAAAAAACCGTGCTGATTTATTTTTTGCTTTGTCGTAATGTGCCTACATATAGTCACGAAAATGGTAATGTTAAATTGGCCACTGAAGGCGAAGACAGTGTTTTTCTAATCAGAGCCTAAGTAATGTATCAGAGATTGAATACTGATACACCCCCTTCTGTTCTGACTGCACATACACTATAATAGATTCTTAATAAATACTCGACATTTATTTTTTCCAAGATCATGGATCATGTTTGCTGGCTGTTTATACCAGCTGCAACGGAATGTAAAATTATTACAACCAGGTAGAGAAATAAATTGAGAGCTGTTGAGATTTTTGTTTTGTTTTCTTATCATCCTGTTTAAACAAAATTAAACAGATGTGAAGGCAGTTCACAAGGTAATCCGAGGTGCACCACACGTGCCTCTGGCAGTTTGCCCTTGGCAGATGGCTTGACTAGGATAAACAAGGGACTGCCTTTTCATAAATGCCATAATTTACCTGTGAGCACCAAAAGGTAGATTACAGTATTTTAAGTAATTTTAAAACAAGGACCACCCCAAACCACCTATTCTAAAAAGCATATCTGACAACACCTAGTTTACCTAAGAATATTTAACATTTTACAGAAATTATGTAATATACATAAAACTTTATTCAAAGAGTATCCACCTTAATGGATCAACCTGCAATAAAGATATAGACATAACTGTGAATGTATGTGTATATAGAATTTGAATTCCTCATTAACAAAGCATTGTTAGTGTGGTTTGATGGCCAGGCGGACCTAGTAGATTAAACCATATAACTAGGGAAAAAGCAGAGCCACTCCCCGTCACTCTTTTCCACTATTTTATACAGTTCCCTCAACACAACTTGTTATGATACATAAAACTAAATATAAATAATGGTGTGATATAGATTGGAGTCTGATCATATAATAATATTCATTTAACTCCAATTCCTCAAATCAGTCCAGCCAGTGCCTCGTAGGAATTCAAAAACTGCTTTTTTTTTTTTAACTCTGGGCTATTCAGACAAAGAAAGATGAACAGTGGAACCCAGCTGTCTCTTTCTCCTCTTTTGCTGGTTTCCCTGCCTTCATCCGACTCTTGATTTTGGTTCAGGTCGTGATCTCTGGGTTGAGAGAGTGAGCCCTGCATCAGACTCTGCACTGGGTGTGGCGCCTGCTTAAGATTCTCTCTCTCCCTGTCCTTCTGCCCCTCTTCCCACGTTCCCTCTCAAAAAAAAAAAAAAGTAACATATAAAATGCAACAAACATTATAACAAAACTATATAGCCATAAGATTTAGAACAGCAGCCATGGACCCTCTCAAAGGCATACAGCCATTTCCACCTAAAACATAGTCAGTCCTCTGAAGTTCTGGGATTCAACATCATCCAACAATCATCAGTTTATCGAGCACCTCATGTGCCAGACCAACACTGAAGTCTTCCGAGGAGGTAAGCAAATGATAGCACTCAACAAAATACCTAACAGCTGCCCTGTGTGAAATTGAAAGGTATGATATATCCATAGATGAATGGGCAAAGATGTGGTATAAAGAAGATGTGAGGGGCACCTAGGTGGCTCAGTCCATTAAGCATCTGACTCTTGGTTTTGGCTCAGGTCGTGATCTCAGGGCCTTGGGGTGGGACTGAGCCCTGCGTTGGGCTCCACGCTCAGTGCAGAATCTGCTTAAGATTCTCTCTCCTTCTCCCTCTGCCCCTCCACCCCCTTCTCTCTCTCTCTAAAATAAATAAACTTTAAAAAAAAAAGTGATAGATAGATGATGGAATATTATTCAGCCATTAAAAAAATAAATGAAATCTTGCTACTTGCAACAACATGGATGGACATGGGGGTATTATGCTAAGACAAGACAAAGACCCATACCATATGATTTCACTTGTGTGTGGAGTCTAAAAAACAAAATGAATGAACAAACAACAATAACCACAAAAAGATTCTTTTTTTTTTTAAGATTTTTTATTTATTTATTTATTTATTTAACAGAGACAGCCAGCAAGAGAGGGAACACAAGCAGGGGGAGTGGGAGAGGGAGAAGCAGACTCCCAGCGGAGGAGCCTGACATGGGGCTCGATCCCAGAATGCCGGGATCACGCCCTGAGCCGAAGGCAGACGCTTAACAACTGAGCCACCCAGGCGCCCCCCACAAAAAGATTCTTAAACACAGAGAAGAAACTGGTGGTTGCCACAGAGGAGGTGGGGGAGGTGAGCAAAATAGGTGAAGGATATTAAGAGGTACAGACTTCCAGTTACAAAATAGATAAGTCATGGGGATAAAAAAACAGCATAGGGAACATAGTCGATAATACTGTAATAACTTCATATGAGGACAGATGGTAACTACACTTATCATGATTGCCAAATCACCATGTTGTACACCTGAAACTAATGTAACATTTATTTAAACTATACCTCAACATATATACATACATACGTAAATATCCATATCTGTAAACCACTACACCCTCACTTTCTTTAGTTGTGAAATGAAACTTAAATATTCTTGCCAAATTTAAACTTTTTATTTTTTTTAAGATTTATTTATTTATTTATTTGAGAGAGAGAAAGCGAGCGAGTGACAGAGAAAGAGCAGTTATTTCCTTAAGATAAATTCCCGTAATCAGGCTAAAAGTTACGGCATATCTAAAAACTTTAAATTCGGCAGGCTGCCTGGGCGGCTCAGTCAGTTAAGCATCTACCTTCAGCTCAGGTCATGATCCCAGAGTCTGGGGATTGAGCCTGCTCAGTCAGGATCCCTGCTTAGCAGAGACTCTGTTTCTCCCTCTCCCTCTGCCTCTCCCCCCTGCTCCTGACTCCCCACCAGGATGATTAGAATTACTTAACCAGATGCAGCATAAAATCTCTGGAGAAGGTATGTGCTAACTTGCTCAGAGGCACAAAGTGGAAGGATCAGTTCAGATACCTACCAAGACTCAGAATCACTACAAGAAAAACTCCTTTTGGTGAAGGTTCGAGGACTTGGGATGGTTTTCAGATGAGAATCCACAAGTGACTCATTGATCTGTACAACGATACGAAACTAGAAATAAATCACAAGGAAAAGATGGTTAAAAATACAAATGCATAGAGACTAAACAACATGATAGAAAACAACCAATGGATCAACAACTCAGCCAAAGAAGAAATTTTAAAAAATACATGGAGACGGGGCGCCTGGGTGGCACAGCGGTTAAGCGTCTGCCTTCGGCTCAGGGCGTGATCCCGGCGTTATGGGATTGAGCCCCACATCAGGCTCCTCCGCTATGAGCCTGCTTTCCTCTCCCACTCCCCCTGCTTGTGTTCCCTCTCCCGCTGGCTGTCTCTATCTCTGTCGAATAAATACATAAAATCTTAAAAAAAAAAAAAACAAACATGGAGACAATTGAAAATGAAAACACAACAGCCCAAAATATTTGGGACACAGCAAAAGCAGTTCTAAGAAGGAAGTATATAGTAATATAGGCCTATGCCAAGAAACAAGAAAAAGCTCAAATAAAAAAATCTAACCTTACACCTAAAGGAACTAGAAAAAGAGAACAAAGCCCAAGGTGAGTAGAAGAGAGGAAATAATAAAGATCAGAGCAGAAATAAATATCACAGAGACTGAAAAAACAATAGAGAAAATCAATGAAACCAAGAGCTGGTTCTATGAAAAAATAAACAAAATTGACAAAACCTCAGCCAGACTCATTAAGGCAAAAGCAGAAAGGACCCAAATAAATACAATCAGAAACAAGAGAGGAGAAGTAACAACTGACCCCACAGTCATACAAATGATTATACGAAAATACTATAAAAAATTATATGCCAACAAACTGAAAAACCTAGAAGAAATGGAAAAATTCCTATAAACATATAACCTCCCAAAACTGAATCAGTAAGAAATAAAAATCTGAACAGACCAATTATAAGGAACAAAACTCAGTAAGCGATCCAAAAACTGCAAAAAAATGAAACTCCAGGACCAGATGAATTGTCAGTGGAATTCTACCAGATATGTAAGTAAGAGTTAATACCTATTCTTCTCAAGCTATTCCAAAAAAAAAAAAAAAAAAAAAGAGGAAGGATAGCTTCCAAATACATTGTTTGAGGTTAGCACTACCCTGATATGAAAATCAAAGACACCACAAAAAAAGAAAACTATAGGCCAATATCCCTGATAAGCATAGATGCAAAAATCCTCACCAAAATATTAGCAAACCACATACAATACATTAAAAAGACCATTCCCCATGATCAGGTGGAATTTATTCTCATTCTAAAAGGATGATTCAATATTCATAAATCAATCAATGTCATACACCACATCAACAAAACAAGGTTAAAAATCATTGATCATCTCAATAGATGCAAAAAAGTATTTGACAAAATTCAACAATATCCATTCATGATAAAACTCTCAAAATGGAGTTAAAAGGAACATACCTCAACATAATAAAGGCCATCTATGAAAAACCCACAGCTAATATCATCCTCAATGGTGAAAAACTGACTCCTTTCCCTCTAAGGTCAGGAATAAGAGAAAGATGTCCACTCTCGCCACTTTTATTCAACATTGTACTAGAAGTCCTAACCACAGCAATCAGGCAAGAAAAAGAAACAAGGCATCCACATTGGTAAAGAAGTTAAACTGTCACTATTTGCAGAAAACATACTACTATACACAGAAAATTCAAAAGATTCCACCAAAAAGAAACTACTAGAAGTAATAAATGAATTTAGTAAAGTGGTTAATACCTAGAAATTGGTAGCATTTCTTTTTTTTTTTAAGATTTTATTTATTTATTTGAGAGAGAGAGAAAAAGAGCATGAGCGGAATGGAGAGGCAGAGAGAGGGAGAAGCAGACTCCACAATGAGCAGGGAACCCAACACAGGGCTAGATCACAGGACCGTGGGATCATGACCTGAGCCGAAAGCAGATGCTTAGCCAACTGAGCCACCCAGGCACTCCTCAGTAGTGTTTCTACACACTAACTACAAAGTCTCAGAAAAATAAATTTAAAAAACAACACCATTTACAATTGCAGCTAAAAGAATAAAATACCTAGGACAAATTAACCAAAGAGGTGAAAGACCTGTACCCTGAAAACAATAAAACACTGATGAAAGAAATTGAAGATGACACAAACAAATGGAAAGATATTCCATGCCTATGGATTTAAAGAATTAATATTGTCAAAATTCCCATATTACCCAGAGCAGCCTACAAAGTCAATGCAATCCCTCTCAAAATACCAATAATATTTTTCACAAAACTAGAACAAATATTATTAAAATGTGTATGGAACCACAAAAGACCTCGAATTACCAAAGCAACCCTGGGAAAGAAAAATAAAGCTGGAGGTATCACAATACCAGATTTCAAGATATACTAGAAAGCTGTAGCAATCAAAGCAGTATGGTACAGGCACAAAAGTAGACACATAGATCAGTGGAACAGGATAGAAACCACAGAAATAAACTCATAATTATAGTCAGTTAATCTATGACAAAGGAGGCAAGAATATACTATAGGGAAAAGACAGTCTTTTCAGTAAATGGTGCTAGGAAAACTGGACCACTTTCTAACACCATACACAAAAATAAACTCAAAATGGATTAATGAAGCCTGAAACCATGAAATTTCTAGAAAAGAACACAGGCAGTAATTTCTCTGACATCAACCGTAGCAACATTTTTTTGGATATGTATCCTAAAGCAAGAAAAATAAAAGCAAAAATAAACTACTGGGACTACATCAAAATAAAAAGCTTCTGCACAGCAAAGGAAACCATTAACAAAACTAAAAGATAATCAACAGAATGGGAGAAGATATTTGCAAATGATATGTTCAATAAGAGGTTGCTATCCAAAATATAGAAAGAAGTATACAGCTCGAGCCCCCAGGTGGTTCAATCAGTTGAGCCCCTGCTTCGTAGTTTCAGCTCAGGTCGTGATCTCACTGTGGTGGGATGGAGCCCAACATCCAGCTCTGTGCTCAGTGGGGGGAGCCTGCTTCAGATTCTCTCTCCCTCTCTTTCCTGCTCTAACACTTGCTCTCTCTCTCTCTCTCAAATAAATAAATAAATAAAATCTTAAAAAAAAAAACTATACAGCTCAACATCAAAAAAAAAATCCAATTAAAAAATGGGCAGAGTACCTAAATACAAATTTTTCCAAAAAAGATAGACAGATGGCCAACAGACACATGAAAAGATGCTCAACATCACTCATCTTCAGGGAAATGCAAATCAAAACCACAGTGAGATATCACCCCGCATCAGTTAGAATGGCTAAAATCAAAATGACAAGAAATAACAAGCGTTGGCAAGGATTTGGAGAAAGAGAAACCCTCATGCACTGTTGGTGGGAATGTAAATTGATGCAGTCACTGTGGAAAACAGTACAGAGGTTACTCAAAAAATTAAAAATAGAAATACCATTGGATCCACTAATTACACTATTGGGCATTTACCCAGAGAAAACAAAAACACTAATTCAAAAAGATATTTGCACTCCTATGTTCACTGCGGCATTATTTATAATAGTCAAGTTATGGAATAATGGAAGTGTCCATCAATACACAAGTGGATAAAGAAAATGTCACGCACACACACACACACACACACACGGGAATATTACTTAGCTATAAAAAAGGATGAGATGTTCCATTTGAGACAACACGCATGCACCTAGAGGGTATTATGCTAAGTGACATAAGTCAGACTGAGAAAGACAAATACCATATGATCCGACGCATAAGTAGAATCTTAAAAAAAAATGAATAAACAAACAAAAAGCAGAATCAAACCTATAAATACAGAGAACAAATTGATGGTTGCCAGAGGGGAGGGGTGAGGTGGAATGGGCAAAATGAGTGAAGAGGAGAGAGTGATACAGGCTTCCAGTTATGGAGTGAAGAAGTCACGGGAATAAAAGACACAGCATAAAGAATACAGTCAGTGATATTGTAATAGTGATGTAATGGGACAGATGGTAGCTCCACTTGTGGGAAACACAGCATAATGTATAAACTTGTCAAATCACTAAGTTGTCCATCTGAAACTAATGTAACATTGTGTGTCAACTCTACTAAAATTTTAAAAATGAATAAATAAAAATAAAATTTTAAATTTTTACATAGAAAATACAAAGGACCAGAATCTCCAGGTTTCCAGCAACATATAGTGATTACTTCTACCAAAAAAAATTCACATTTATATATAATTTTGTGTTTTTCCTTTTAGAGGTCTCCCCACAGTGTGAGAGAAAGACAATTTTCCATCATTTTCAGGTCAGTCTCTCAATCCAACAATTTAGACAACTGTTTTGTTTTGTTCCAAGTTTTTGTTTAAATTTCAGAATAGTTAACCCAGTGTACGATTAGTTTCAGGCGTACAATATAGTGGTTCAACACTTCCATACACTACCTGGGGCTCATCACAAGTGCACTCCTTAATCTCTTTGTTTTGTTTTTAATAACCAAAATAAAATAAACTTTTTAAATAAAAATCATAAACAGTACAAGTACTTTTTCTTCCTATTTAATAAAACTGTTCCGCATTTCCTCATTAATGATTAACTGATTTGAAACATTAACTGATTAAAAACATTAAAGGAATTGTTCATATCAGCTGTCCAGAGCTTCCCAGGTGTGTTCTGAAACCAACCCCCTCACCCCCACCCCTCCACAAGGTGGCGGTCACCAAAACACCGAGGAAAGAGACAATCCATTCCAGATTGGCAGGTGGTAGGTTTAGTAAGTAAGAGAATTTACATACGAGGCTTGTCTTGAGCGGCCACAAGATGAGTTCTCTGCAGCCATCCAACAATTATTGAAAGTTTCTGTAGAGGCCTTAACTGGGTTCATCCCAGATGCCAACCAGACAGTCTCAACACCAATGTCTCAAGGCAATGTCCTTGTGGTAGCCTCTGGGAGTGGAGAATGCACATTCCAAAGACAAGGAAGGGGTTGAGGAGGCTGTGATTTCAGGGGTCCAGCTCACAGGGGTCAGGTCCTCTCAATAATCTCCCCCAACTCTAACCGTTAATGAGACTGAACTTAGAAACAGAGTCAAAACTTTTCACATTTAAGAAACTTTTCAATGTTTAATGTATCATTAAATGAGAAAAGCAAGTTGGTGAACTGAATAGATTATATGAGCTCATTTGTATTTTTAAAAATCAATACTATAGAAAATACTATGCATTTCCAGTTTCATAAACAAAGTTATGTAGAGAAAAATGAGATTCTAAGAAAGAGACCATTCTATTTACTAGAATGACTTATAGACAGGTTGAGGTAGCTTACTACTTGATATATTTTGCACTGTTTAAACATTTTTAAATGAAGCATACAATGTTACAAAAAATTATATAAAACTGAATACAAAAAAATAAAAGAGAGTCTCCAAAATTATATCGGTTTCAAATCCCACAAATTCTAAATCCTCCTCTCTTCATTTACTGATACATTTCAATTGTATGTTTGCATAGCTGCTCGTCTGGGCCTTAGGGAATGTAGCTTTCATTAGGTTATTAAAGAGATCGTAATTCAAAAGGATTAAGAACATGGTTTAGAAAGAATACACTTAGGGACATAATATATTCATGATACATTGTTATGTAAGCTAGCAGATTACATGCAACGTGAGTTTATTTTTATAAAAACGTCTATAAATAATAACAAGACTGGAAGAATATACATTGAAATTCTAACAACAGTTATCACTTGATAGTGGGATTACAAATCATTTTAAATTTATTCTTTTTATTTCTCAATGTTTATTAAATTTTCTACAATAAATTGTAATATTTTAACAAAAAAATTAAAATGTTACATAATTTAACAGTCGTAGTAACTACCTTTGAAGTTTGTGAGTAGATTAAAAGGTAAGAGTATATGTCAAAGCAGGAAGTAAATCATAAGGCACTTACAAATATCAATTATTGTTTTTCAAGCCTTAAAGCTGGCACAGAACACAATAGATTACATTAGCCTGAAACCAAAGGCGAGCATTGGAAAGTCTCATTCATACATTAATCTCTTCTGTCACAATGAACCTTGTGGACAAACACCACTTAAAACAAGAGTTTATGTGAATATGAAGGCTTTGGATTTGTTTTTAAATTATAAAGAAAATTCATCCAGAATTATCTCAATATATTTAGCTTCAGGTTTAAAAACATAAGACATCCATTTTCATGATTTCTTAAAGAAACGTAATTTACTATTTTAGGATATGTGAAATCTGGGGGTACCTCCATCCTGTCAGGACTACACCTGACTTTGACTCCTGATTCGTCACTTTGACTCCTTTGACTCATCATGGTGAGATGGAAATTTCAGGACAATAATTGATCAAATCAATGAAAGGGCCTATTTATTCTCTATCTGCATCAGTCTCCATGTCGGAGATCCAGATCTTGGAGGGAGCCCAGCAGTGACTAACTGGATGACAGAGAAGTCACTGTGGTCTGTGCTAACAGAGATGGCTGGAAATCCACTATCTAGGGTGCTGGGAAAAGTTATTCGTGGGGAGGTGTCTCACTGGAGACGCGCCACTGAGAGACTGCCTGAAAGGGTGCCGGCTACTGGCCACTGGGAGCTGGTGGTCGTAGGGGATTACCTGTGTGCTGTGGAAGCCATGTGCTGGAGAAGGCACCCAAGGGGACATAATGCTGGTCTCTGCCGTTGGCAAACGAGGCATGCAGCGGTAGCATTAGCCGAGTCACCCTGGGTAAGGATAAGTCCGGGTTGTTGAGCCTCCGTCCTTACCACCACAGTCGCTGTGTGCCAGGATCCACTGAACAAACACTGGGCTGGCTAGAGAACATGTCTGACATCTCAGAGAGCATCATTTTGTCCATCACATAATGAAGAACCTTCTCTGCCGTGGATGCCCTACAGTGGACTTTCATGTGGAGCACACATATCTTCACAGTTTGTGCCCATTTAAAGAGGCTCGTCCACATACCTCTTTCCCAAGACGTGACTCTTCCTTGTCATCCATCTTTCAATCCTGTTTCTTCCAAGTCCCTGACCCACTAGCCCAACAATTGGCAACTGCCCAAGAAGCAGTGTAGACCCATGCTGCTGGCTGTCGCTTACTTGACATGGACAAGCACGTCGATTGCTCAAAATCCTGCCCACTGCACCTGCACCCCAATGTTCATAGCAGCAATGTCCACAATAGCCAAACTACGGAAAGAGCCTAGATGTCCATCGACAGTTGAATGGATAAAGAAGATGTGGTATATATATGCAATGGAATATTATGAAGCCATCAAAAAATGCAATCTTGCCATTTGCAACAACGTGGATGGAACTAGAGGGTATTATGCTAAGTGAAATAAGTCAATTAGAGAAAGACAATTATCATCCGATCTCATCGATATGTAGAGTTTGAGAAACAAGGCAGAGGATCATAGGGGAAGAGAGGGAAAGATGAAACAGGAAGAAACCAGAGAGGGAGGCAAACCATAAGAGACTCTTAATCTCAGAAAACAAAGTGAAGGTTGCTTGGAGCAGACCGGGGTGCGAGGGATGGGGTGACTGGGTGATGGACACTGGTGAGGGTATGTGCTGTGGGGACAGCTGTGTATTGTGTAACACTGATGAGTCACAGACATGTACCCTGAAACAAATAATACATTGTAAGTTAATAAAAATAAATTAATGTTTAAAAATTGAATAGAACAATAAAAAAAATTCTGCTCACTGAAAGGATTTTCCTTCACCCTTTTCCTTTGGCATCACGGCTAATTAGGGCTGTGGTGTGCTAGCCGTCCTCTCTGGATGGTGCTAGCACATTGTCCAGACCCATCTGTCAACCAGGTTTGATATTTTTTTCTTCCTCAGACAACTAGTCATATATACAATGTCCCCAAAATATCTGTAGTCTTCCTCCTGTCATGGGACTTGTCAATTTTCCAAAAGGTTCTAGACCCGTAATTCCTCCCTGAGAAATTGAAGGTTTCTCATGGCCTTACTGTGGAGTCTCTGCAGACTGAACAAACTTTAATTCTGGGACACTGGTAAAAATATTTTACAGCTTCCTTTTGCACGGTTTGAGATTCAAAGTGACAAGCTTATACCTTGATTATTTATAAAGAAACCCATGTCAAAAAAGTAAGGAAACAGGATTCATAAATAAGAGGGATTTCAACCAAAGGATTACCAGATGTTTCTCATGTTATGAACAATGTTCACAATATGCTGATGTATTGTTTCTATAAGAAATGAAAAATTGTGACTTAGCTGGGGTCAGACATCTCAGGCGCCATTCGAGGATTTCCCCGAGAATCCCTCACAACACAGGATAACAGAGAAGGAATGCTTCTTTCCTTTGAGAATTCATTGCCCTTGATCTCTATAGTGGGTGGAATAACGATGCACCAAAGAGATCCACGTTCTAATCCCCAGAACCTGTGAATGGATCACATTACATGGCAAAGAGACTTCGCAGATTTGATTAAATTAAGGGCCTTGAGATAGGAAGATTATTCTGGATTATCAGGATTATTCTGAATTATCTGGGCCCAATATAATCACATGAGACCTTAAAAACAGAAAGTGTTTCCTGGCTGTGGTCAGAGGAAGATGTGGTTGCAGAGGATGGCTCAGAAAGAGGCAGCATTTCTCGCTTTGTAAAAGGAGAAGTGAGCTGGAAAATGCGGGGGATTTCTAGAAGCTGAAAAAGGCAACAAAAGGGATTCTCCCCAGAACTTCCAGAAAGGAACGCAGCCCTGTCAAAATCTTAATTTTCGTTCAATAAGACCTATGTCAGACTTCTAATCTATAGAACGACAGTATAATAAATTTGTGTTATTTCAAGCCTTTAGGGTTGTGACCATTTGTTACAGCAGCAATAGAAAATGAATACCACCTCAGGGTGGGCTCTATGTAAGGAATGAGAGCTACTCTGTGTATACTGACTTTCCAAACACATGTACCTACTCACTTCTAAATGTGGTTATGTTCAAATTTTTTTTCTTAGCTTTCTAGACAGAAAATGTTTTTAGGTCCTTTATTTTTTTCTTTTTTTTAAGTAGGCTCCACGTTCATCATGGAGCCCAACACAGGCTTGGACTCATGACCCTGAGATCAAGACCGGAACTGACATCAAGAGTCAGATCCTTAACCAACTGAGCCACCCAGGCACCCCTAGGTTCTTTACTTCTGATTCGGAGAAAGTCTCATTGTTATGCAATTTTCACCTTACCAACTGCCAAGTCCCACCCCCAAAGTCAGAATAACTGATTCTCTAATTGAAGTTACTCTTACAGTAACCTGCGTACAATAGAGGTTTAATACATGTTTGCTGATAATTATGACAGTAGTAGTGACCATAGATGAGAAGCTTTCTCTAGCCATAAGGGACAAAGCACAGAAACAAAACAACAACAACAAAAAACTTTTTATCTTTTATTATGATTTTATTTATTTATTTGAGAGAGAGTATGAGAGAAAGAGAGAGAGAGCACGAGTGGGGGGGGGAGTGGAGGGAGAGGGAGAAGCAGGCTCCCTACTGAGCAGAGAGCCGGATATAGGGTTCCATCTCTAGACCCTGGGATCATGACCTGAGCCAAAGACAGATGCTTAACCAACAGAGCCACTCAGGTGCCCCCAAAAAACTTTTTTTTTAAAGATTTTATTTATTTATTCGACAGAGATAGAGACAGCCAGCGAGAGAGGGAACACAAGCAGGGGGAGTGGGAGAGGAAGAAGCAGGCTCCTAGCGGAGGAGCCTGATGTGGGGCTCGATCCCATAACGCCGGGATCACGCCCTGAGCCGAAGGCAGACGCTTAACGACTGAGCCACCCAGGCGCCCCTTTTGTTTAGAATTTTATATAGAGAAGAGGTCTTTCACATATAGATCAAGCTGCACCAGCTTATAGCAAATGATCAAACTGATAAGAACCATTCAAATGACATTACATCATGATCTCAAAGTTGATCTCAAAGTTGAAAAACTCCTCTTTCAAAAAAAAGTCATGTGTATGTGGGTGTATATGTGTGTTTCTATAAGCAGCTACTGGCTTTGGATGGTTTGATCTTTTTGCTTCTTAATTGTCTAAAAATTTATAAGGGACATTCAGGTCTCTTTTGTAATTAGAAGAGGAGCCATTCAAGAAACAACAATTGTTGGAGAGGATGTGGAGAAAGGGGATCCCTCCTACATTGTTGGTGGGAATGCAAGTTTGGTACAGCCACTATGGAAAACAGTGTGGAGGTCCCTTAAAAAGTTAAAAATTGAACTACCCTATGACCCAGCCATTGCACTACTGGGTGTTTACCCCAAAGATACAGACGTAGTAAAGAGAAGGGCCATATGCACCCCAATGTTCATAGCTGCATTGTCCACAATAGCCAAATCATGGAAGGAGCCGAGATGCCCTTCAACAGATGACTGGATTAAGAAGCTGTGGTCCATATATACAATGGAATATTACTCAGCTATCAGAAAGAACGAATTCTCAACATTTGCTGCAACATGGACGGCACTGGAGGAGATAATGCTAAGTGAAATAAGTCAAGCAGAGAAAGACAATTATCATATGATTTCTCTCATCTATGGAACATAAGAACTAGGA